>NC_073382.1:81570464-81647071 GCF_028641065.1 Leucoraja erinaceus | reverse complement strand
ACGAGCTTACCGCGTTTCCAGAGTACCTGCCATTAGCGTTACGAGGTGCACAAGAGACGTCCCAAGCTCGACGTACCCGATACGTACATGCCAGGAGCTTAACACGGAGTTGATTTTTTGTTTTAAAACTCGGGGTAGAGCTATTGAATTGCTCCTGTAACAGGGGGAACAGGCTCTTTAAGCCCAACACCTTGTCTTTTAAATGCCCCTCCAGCCCAAGCCTTGATAACTCATTGCCCAACGCCACGCCGATCAAATGAGGGAGGCTTCCTCTGCACCCCAGGGAACTGGACAACGAAAGTACCTTGCCCAAGGCCGGCATCAGGGCCAATTAACCCCAATATCTTCCCCCCCCCCCACCCCCCTCGCGGGGGAAAGAAGTTCGTAAGATGGTGGGGAAGTCCAGAACCAGGGCCCAAAGTTTTAAGAATAAGGGGGCAAGCCAGTTGAATTAGAACGGAGACGAAGGATAACACTTTTTCTCACAGAGAGTTGTGAGTCTGTGGAATTCTCCGCCTCAGAGGGCGGTGTGGAGGCCAGTTCTCGGAATGCTTTCACGAGAGAGACTAGATAGGGCTCTTAAAAAATCGTGGAGTCAGGGGATATGGGGAGACGGCAGGAACTGATTGGGGATGATCAGCCGTGATCACATTGAATGGCGGTGCTGGATCGAAGGGCCGAATGGCTTCCTACTGCACCTATTGTCTATGTTTCTATGCTTAATTGGCTTTGTAAAATTGTAGATTGTAATTTATCACCAGTTGTGTGTATGTGTGGGATAGTGTTCAGTGTCCGGGTGATCACAGGTCGGCGTGGACTCGGTCGGAGCGCTGTATCTCTAAAGTCGAAAAAACGAAAATAAATCATTTTTGATCTCCGTGCCAGTTATTTGGAGTAGTATAGTATTAATACGAAACTCTGGGTGTTTTAAAGGTCATCAGTTAATGCATCATGCGTTTCCTCTGTAAGTGGACTCGGGCGAGAGAGAGTTAGATATTTAAGCCCTTGGGGCTCACGGAATCAAGGAATATGGGGAGAATTCAAAGGCTCCCCCCACACCTCGCCCCTAATGCAGGCCCAGAGCCGGAGAGAGTCGCCCCTACCTCGCTTAATGACGAACATAGCGGCTGGAGGGATCCGGGCCGTGTTGTGAGAGGAATTCCTGCTCTACGCTTTTCGCGCCCGAACTTCAGTCCACGCACGAAAACGTACGCAATCCAGCAAACTAGGCTGTGAGTGGCTAAGCATCACACACATTCATATATATAATTTATAATATATATATATATATATATATTTATTTATATTATATATATATAAATATATAAATATATATATATATTTATTTATTTATTTAATTTGCGCACAGTGTGTGTTAAAGCAATACAAGGGAAAGTGCACAAAGAAACGGGGGCTGGGGAGGGAAATGGGCAGAAACAGTTGGATTAAGCAGGGGGAAAACATTAAAAAATAAAATTAACTAAAACTATGTGAAGTAATAGATGAGCTATGTCACACTGTTCCCCTACAACGATGATTGCACTGCGAGCGACATAACGGAAGTCACGTTTTGCTTGCCAGGATGGCGGCCGTGACGCCCCTTTCCCAACTACACCTCAGTGTATTCTGAACCAAAGATCCTAAAGCGGAGCAAGATAGACCACTCCTGCTAAATGTAATGGGCTGACGTGTAGTACGCAACGGAGCGGAACGTGGTCCCTTTTTTTCATCCATTTCAGTAACCCGACTCAATCAATCAAAGACTTATTGTCATTCAAAAAGAAATCAACAAATGCACGTCTGAACGAAATTTTGTTGCACCTGGCTCACCGTGCAACGTAAATAAACAAAAGGATAAAATAGATAAAAAGATAAATAGATTAATAGTGGCAGCACATTATATGGAATTCAAGAGGCTGATGGCTCGGGGGAAGAAGCTGATGCAAGACCGGGACGTTCTGCTCCTTATACTGCGATACCTTTGCCGAGCAGAGTGTGAACAGTCCATGATGGAGATGTGTGGGTTTATAATGCCGTTGGCCTTGGACAAGCAACGTTTGCACGCAATGTCCCGGGTTGAAGGAAGAGGTGTCCCGATGATTTTTTTCAGCCGTCCTCACCACTCTCTGCACGGACTTCCAGTAGGAGGCAGTGTAATCAACGTTGCAGGGGAACCGCTTGTGTTAATAAATTATAATTCTGAAAATGAGGAGAAGATCTTTACCAAATGTAGATGGTTTATGCATGCAACCTATAATGTAGCTACCTCATCACCATTAACACGCCCCATCATATCAGTATAACTATGATATCCTCCCCTTGCTTCCTCCCATTTTGGTCCCGGTATGCCTGTAGGCTGGATGCAGCCAGTGCTGGGACGTGTGTACCATGTGCTTTAATAAACGCTTTAGTAAAGGTTACAGTGTGTCAGACTAAGCACCTTTACATGGTGTCAGCTAGTTAAACTCGCGTCTCCCGTTTACCGGTTTTCTTTTCATTGCTACCCCGCGTTCCTTGTTTGGTCTTCCCTTGAAATGGCTTCCTTGTGCCGAAAACCATCTCCCCTTGTCTTTGATGCTGACATTGCGGAGCGATGGGCTACTTTTGTGATGGATTACACCCACTTCGTTAACATTGTGCACAGGAATGACCCAGCTGCGGTCCGAGCCTCCCTCCTGCTTAACCTGGCAGGTCCTGACGCCATGAAGAGAGCTCAGGCTTTCGTCTACGATCCAGCAGTCCTGGATGACAACGGCCAGCCCGTCGAGCCAGCTGAATCTGCCGATGACCCGGTATGTCTTTTGCGCAAGTTTGCCGAGATTTGCGACCTGCCCTCCAACCGCATATTGGAGCGGGCTCGGTTTTTCTCACGGAAGCAACAGCCGGATGAACCTGTCGAGTGTTTCATCGCTGACCTGCGCTACCTTGCTCAGCGGTGCCGTTTTGAGACTATGCGCGACCAGCTCACCAGGGACATTCTCGTTACTGGCATGTTGGACCAGAAATTACGTGCTGATTTGCTGCAGCGGCCTGACCTGACCCTGACTCAGGCAATGCATGCGTGCCGCATCGCCGAAGTGGTAACTCCTACACATGGGCTGAGGGGATCTGACAGCCGAGCTGTACATCTGACTGGCGTTGCAGGGCCACGCCGTATGCAGGACAACTTTCGCCCTCCAACGCGGCCCGCTCGTACATCTCGGGACCCGCGGTCTCAAAAGTGTCCTAATTGTAACTATGTCCACCCCGTGCAGTCCCAGTGCCCGGCTCTTGGAAAATCCTGCAATTTCTGCAAAAAAATGAACCATTTTGCAGCTGCCTGCCGATCCCGTGGGAATGTGCCATCAGCTCCAAGGCGAATCCTAAACAACCTTCAGCAAGTTGATAGCGAGATGGATTCTCAGTCCTCTGTCGACACTGCCCCCGACTCTGAGCTCGGATATTCCATGGGAGAGGGAAGTGTTTACACAGTCCTTCACAGCCGATCTCGCCTCCCCGATCCTTCTGTGCTCATTACGGTGAACAACAAGTCATTCTCTGCTAAGCTCGACACGGGTGCAAAGGTCAACGTTATGTCAACATCGCTTTTCCACCAGATAAGGAATAATGAGCTGTTGACTGCCGATCGCTCTGTTTTGCGTGCCTATGGGGGAGAGGAGCTAACACCTGTGGGGAGGGCGACCTTCCACTGTGTGCTGCAGAAATCATCCCGTGACCTGTCGTTCTTTATTCTGGATTGCGACTGTGTCACTTTACTGAGCAACCAGGCCTGCCAGGATCTCGGTCTGGTATCTTTCGACCGGACGGTCCACGAGGTACAAGCTGTGATGGATCCGCTATCTGAGTATCCGGACCTTTTCGACGGCAAGCTGGGGAAGCTGCCGCTGGTGTATAAAATTGCAACTGACCCCTCCGTGGTGCCTGTGATCCGCCCGCCACACAGAGTGTCGTTCGCCATGAAGGGCAAGGTGGAGGCTATGCTGAAGGATATGGTTGACATGGGAGTGCTGGAGTCTGTCAGCGAGCCCACCGAGTGGGTCTCCACCATGGTCGCCACGATGAAAAAGGAAAAAACGAGATACGGGTGTGTGCATCAACCCCAAGGACCTGAACTTGGCGATCAAGCGGCCCCACTACCCAATGAGGACCGTTGAAGACGTCGCTGCCCAGGTCGGACAAGCCACGGTGTTTTCCGTCCTCGATGCCAGGAGTTCATTTTGGCAAATACCCCTGGACAAACGATCCTCGGACTTGACAACATTCGGTACACCCTTCGGCAGGTTTAAATACTTGCGGATGCCGTTCGGCATCAACTCCGCTAGTGAGGTATTCGAGCGTTCTATGGAGCAATTGTTTGCAGCTCTGCCCTGTGCGATTATTGTGGACGACATTCTGGTCTACGGCAGGGATGTGGCTGAGCATGACCGCCACCTCCGAAGAATCCTGGACCGCGCACGGCAGATCAATCTCAAGCTGAACCCGTCAAAATGCCGGTTCCGGGTACCTGAGGTCCCGTATGTTGGCCACATTTTTACGGCCAACGGGTTGAAGCCCGACCCGCAAAAGACAAACGCCATCTCCGAGCTGCCTGCCCCGACAGATGTTACCAGTCTACAGCGCTTCCTGGGCATGATCAACTACCTGGGCAAGTTTATCCCTGACCTCAGCGAGTTAAGCGCACCCCTGAGACAACTTACTAAAAAGGACATTGCTTGGTCCTGGTTCCCACACCACCAGCAAGCTTTCGACCTACTGAAGAAGAAGCTGGTCAGCACACCCACTCTGAGGTTCTTTGATTTACATCGTCCTGTGGTGGTGACGTGCGACGCTTCTCGTTTTGGTCTGGGTGCTGCTTGTCTGCAGCCGCATGATGATGGTTCACTGCAGCCGGTCTCCTATGCCTCTAGGACCATGACGGACACGGAGCAGCGCTACGCGCAGATAGAGAAGGAGCTGCTGGCAGTTGTGTTCGCTTGTTCAAAGTTTAAAGACTTCCTCTTTGGCAACAGGTTCACTGTGGAGACGGACCACCAACCCCTGGTGACGATCCTAAACAAGCCTATACACATCGCTCCAGCCAGGCTACAGCGGATGATGCTGCAGCTACAGCGGTTTTGACTTTAAAATCGTCTATAAGAGGGGCACCGAGATGCATGTGGCGGACGAGCTGTCCCGGGCCCCTGGACCTCATGCGACCAGCACCCCTTCGAGCAGGATGACCTACAGGTGCTGAACGTGAACTTCGTCCCTTCCAAGCAGCTCCAGTGCCTGGTTGAGCACACCGCCAACGACCCCGATCTGCAGCAGCTTGCCGCTGTCATCAGGCGTGGATGGCCTGTCAAACGCAACTCTTTACCTGCTGGCGTTCACCCTTTCTTCCTGGTTCGTGATGAACTGGTGCTCATCGATGGCATTATCATCAAGGGCCACAAAGTGGTCGTCCCTGCCTCACTGTACGGCCTGTACTTCAATGCTGCCCACATGGGGCATCCTGGGGCCGACGCCACCATCTCGCATGCCCAGGAACAGTACTATTGGCCGGGCATGGCGAAGTACATCAAGGCCAGGGTGGCCTCCTGCCCGGATTGCAACTCTCTTGCCCCGCATCAGCAGCGTCAGCCGCTGCTACAACAGCCTGCCCCTGACATGCCCTGGTCCTCGCTGGCTGCCGATATTTTTGAATGGCGTGGGAAGCAATACCTCATATTAGTAGATTCTTACTCAAGCTGGTTCGAGGTGGACCTTCTCCCTGCCATCACTTCGGAGATGGTCATCAGCAAGCTCAGACGACACTTCGCAACGTTTGGTTCTCCCGTTCGGTTGAAGACTGACAATGCCCTCCCGTTTACTAGTTCTGCGTTTAAAGCTTTCGCTGCGAAGTGGAACATCAATCACTACACGAGCAGCCCGGAGTACCCGCAGAGCAATGGACTGGCTGAACGTGCTGTGCGCAATGCAAAGCACCTGCTTGAACTATCCCATCTCTCGAATGGTGATTTCTACCAGGGTCTGTTGAACCTTCGGAATATCTCCAGGGACAGTACCATGCGATCCCCTGCCCAACGGCTCATGTCCCGCGTCATTCGCCTCCGATGCCGATCGCCCAGCAACCTTTGGTGCCCAGGGTCCTACAGCCTTCTGCCGTCCAGCAGCGGATGCTCAGAAGCACGAAGTCCAGCGCCGCTCGCACGACAAGTCCTGCCGCCCTCTATCCCCACTGCTGCCTGGCCAGGTCGTCCGCTTACAGACGTCTACCGGTTTCTCCCTGCTCGCTACCATGGTTGGGGTCGATGGTTCGCCACGTTCATACTTGGTGGACTACGAGGGGACTATCTACCGGTGTAGCCGCCAGCACCTGGTGGTGGTCAACGAGCCTAAGCCACCTCCTGCTGTTCCTTATTCCCCTCCATCGCGTGTTGAACCCCCTCCAATAACTTCCCCTCTGTCCGCTGCATGCCACGCTGGGTTCGTGTGCCTCGGTCTCCTCCCTCTGCTCTTCCTGGTTTCGCTTCTCCAGTCCGCTCGCTCCCTGACAGTCCCTCTCTCTCTCCGACTCCTGTTCATTCTACCCCTTCTGTTTCACCTGGTTCACCTGTGCCTCCCAGCTCTCCTTTCAAGCTGGGGTCCCCGCCTGCTTCTTCCCTCCCACCTGTTCCTGTTCCCGTTCCTCCTCCTCTTCTTTCGGGTGGGGAGGGTGAGGGTGCTGTGCGCACTCGCTCGGGTCGGATTGTCAAAGCTCCGGATCGCTACGGAGACTTCGTTTAGTTTCGCAGGTCCTGTATAATTAACCTGCTGCTATTGTAACTTTGTTTAAATTGTGAGGGAAAGGATGTAGATGGTTTATGCATGCAACCTATAATGTAGCTACCTCATCACCATTAACACGCCCCATAATATCAGTATAACTATGATATCCTCCCCTTGCTTCCTCCCATTTTGGTCCCGGTATGCCTGTAGGCTGGATGCAGCCAGTGCTGGGACGTGTACCATGTGCTTTAATAAAGCTTTAGTAAAGGTTACAGTGTGTCAGACTAAGCACCTTTACACCAAAGAACTTTTATTTTTTCGAGGATGTTTCCGTAACCAGCTTCCGTCTCCACACTAGTATCTTTGCTCCGCTATGGGATATTTGGTGCGGAGACGAGAGCTGGTTACGGAAATTGGGCCGAAAATTACCCATGAATCTGCCCATGACCGTGCTACGTCTTTTTCGTCGAGTGGACTATCTTGTTTGCTATAGTATCTTTGTTCTGAACCTTCTGAATTTTGTAGTCGGCAGGGTAGTACTCTGCATATCGCCAACTTTACATTTTGATCAAGCCAATTAATCAAGCCAATTAACCTACAAACCTGTACGTCTTTGGAGTGTGGGAGGAAACTGAAGACTTCGTATTGCATTACGCAGGAGTGGAGTATCTTGCTCCGCTCCATGATCTTTGGCTGTGACCAGTTAGGCTTGGAAACAAAGAGCTGCACTAGTCTAATGGAGTCTAACCCGAAACTTGATGCTGCCTGATCTGCTGAGTTACTCCTTGTACAATGTTATGCTCCTTGTAGACAAAAATGCTGGAGAAACTCAGTGGGTGAGGCAGCATCTATGGAGCGAAGGAATAGGTGACGTTTCGGGTCGAAACCCTTCTTCAGACCCGAAACGTTGCCTATTTCCTTCGCTCCATAAATGATGCCTCACTCGCTGAGTTTCTCCAGCATTTTTGTCTACCTTTGATTTTTCAGCATCTGCAGTTCCTTCTTAACTTTATACTCCTTGTACAATTTTACATTGGACACTCAGAAGATTATAGGGGGGGTTGCACGTGAGGTCATCGGGGTTAAAGGGCGTGTGATGCTTTCTGTGAATCGGGGAAAATCCTCGCAGATGTCATTCAATACAACCAAATGTCATACCATGCACGTCTCACACAAGATTAAACCACTTTTATTAGATTACAACATGGGGGATTGCCTGCTGTCAACCATCACCCATAGCGAGGTCGAATTAAGCAAAGATTTAAGTTGAGCGACACATATTAGTGTTTAACATATTTCCATTGTGAAACATTAGTAACTCCCAATACAAAAGAGATTTTGTTTGCTACAAATGTCAAAGAAGTTTGTTCTGATCGTTGAAGTATTTAAGCACTGTACTACTATCAGCACAGTGATCTTGGTCAATCAGCAACAAAGAGAAGCAGGGAGAAGAGCCTATTGGATGAAACCCGTGGGAAAGGTGAGTAAGTCACAGGGGGAAAAACAGTTTACCAGTTTAAAACTGAGGAATTGGTTTGTATATTGATAAATTAGGCAAATTATCAGTCAACATAAGCAAGGCTGCTCTAAGGGGAGTGGCAGTGAAGGGAGCGGCCTTGTGTGTAAAGTGTGAGTCATTGGCTGTGAGTCTTCGGTGAGGAGGCCGAGGGAGGATGCCACACCAAACGCTGGAGAGAGGGAGAGACGAAAGAAGGAGATGACAAAACAAGCTGATTCAGTGCGATGTATGTTGGGAGGTCAAGGACAACCGCTGGTGCATCTGACTGCTACAAATGTGAGAAGTACATCCAGGTACAGCTCCTGAAGGACCGTGTTGGGGAACTGGAGAAGCAAGCGGATGACCTCGAGGTTTGTCCGAGAAACTGAGTCGTTCCTCGACAAGTCCTACAGTAAGATTGTTACACCTAAGGTACTGGAAGAGAGAAAGTGGTGGTGGTGACGGTGAGAAAGGAAGGAAACGGGGAAGGCAAAAGGTCCCCAGGTATGGTAACCTCTTGTGAACAGGTTCACCCACTTAGAAGCTGTCAGGACAGAAGACTGGGTATCTGCGGTTTGCTTCCAGTTCCTCGTGCTGGCGAGAGCAGGAACAGGGAGATACGGGACCTGAATGTGTGGCTGAGGAACTGGTGCAGGGGGCAGGGATTTAGATTCTTAGATCACTGGGATCTCTTAGAGTAAGGGGGAATTGTACAAAAGGGACGGATTGCATCTTAACAGGTGGGGGACCAGCATTCTGACAGGCAGGTTTGCCACTGCTACACAGGTGATTTTAAACTGAATAAGTGGGGTGGGGGGGGATGTCAAACGGGATAGTCAAGGACGGAGTTAAAGGTAACGAGAGTAAAGGGATGGTTAATGACCCCAGAATTAATGGGAAAGGAAGCGCACAAAGGAATAGGCGAGTATGGCCAAGTGCTATAGGGATCGATGTGAAAGGTGAGATGCGTACGGAATTAAAAGTATTGTATATGAATGTGCAAAGTATAAGAAGTAAAGTAGAGGATCTTGAGGCTCAGATAGAGGTTGGTAGATATGACATTGTGGGGATTATCGAGACGTGGCTGCAGGAGGATCGGGCCTGGGAACTTAATATTCAGGGTTATACATCCTATAGAAAGGACAGGCATGGTGGTGGTAAGAGGAGGGGGGGGGGGGGGTAGCTCTGTTGGTGAGGGATGGAATTTAGTCCCTTGCGAGGGAAGACATAAGGACTGACGAGGTAGATTCACTGTGGATTGAGTTGAGGAATTGCAAAGGCAAGACACTAATTGGTGTTATCGAAAGACCCCAAATAGTAGCCCAGATGTAGGGTGTAAGTTGCAGCAGGAGTTAAAAAGTGGCATGTAACCAAGGTAATGGGGTGGATTTCAATGTGCAGATAGACTGGGAAAATCAGATTGGTTCAGGACCCCAAGAATGGGAGTTTGTAGAATGCCTCCGAGGTGGATTTTTAGAGCAGCTTGTAATGGAGCCGACCAGAGAAAAGGCAATTCTGGATTTAGTGTTGTCCAATGAACCAGTTTTGACAAGAGAACTCGAGGTAAAGGTACCACTTGGAGGGAGGGATTAAAATATACTGTGATTGTTTTTGGAATTGTACGGTAGTGAATGCGATATTACATGAATGGTTGTGTTTGTATAGGAGTGTGGTTTTGTATGATAATAATAAGTGGTATGATTTATTTTCTGTATTTGGTTTTGCTTGTGTCATTTGCATGTGTTTAGATTGAGGTTGCTATCGGTATAGAAAACGGGCTGCGGGAACGTGTTTGATTGTTCCCTGGAGCACCTTGATCTTTGGAAGATTGAGGATTGGTAAAATTGTTGAGTTTCAATTGTGTGGATTTATGGGAGACAATAGAATAATTTGAATAGTACATTGGAAAGATTGATTATGCGATTGCATTGAAAGAGGTGCGAGACTGCTAGCGTTTCGGAGTCGTTGGCCATTGTTCGGAATCGAGCTTGGTAGTCTCGGAGATTGAGATAAGGGGTGAATTGTTAAGAAGGTGTGAGTGGCTTAGGAGTTGCTTACATTGTCCAAAAGAATGGGGAATCACGTGGAACGAGATATGACTGCCGATTCGGAAAGTCCATTACAATTAATATGCAGAGAATTTCCACAGAGCGCTGAACGATTGAGAAATCTATCCGGAGTATTAAATAAAGAATTAGGGAGCGAATTATGGCCCGAGGGCAGCGTTGGTAAACCTAGCAATTATAGACCAGTTAGTTTGACATCAGTGGTGGGCAAATTAATGGAAAGGATACTTAGAGATAATATATATAATCATCTGGATAAACAGGGGTCTGATTAGGAACAGTCAACATGGATTTGTGCCTGGAAGGTCATATTTGATAATCTGCTTGATTTTTTGAAGAGGTTACTAGGGAAATTGATGAGGGTAAAGCAGTGGATGTTGTCTATATGGATTTCAGTAAGGCCTTTGACAAGGTTCCACATGGAAGGTTGGTTAAGAAGGTTCAATTGTTGGGTATTAATAGTGGAGTAGCAAGATGGATTCAACAGTGGCTGAATGGAAGATGCCAGAGAGTAATGGTGGATGGCTGTTTGTCAGGTTGGAGGCCAGTGACTAGTGGGGTGCTTCAGGAATCTGTGTTGCGTCCACTGTTGTTTGTCATATACATCAATGATCTGGATGAAGGCGTGGAAAATTGGATTAGTAAGTATGCAGATGAAACTAAGATAGGTGGTGTTGTGGATAATGAAGGAGATCTTCAAAGTCTACAGAGAGATTTATGCCAGTTGGAAGAGTGGGCTGAAAGATGGCAGATGGAGTTTAATGCTGATAAGTGTGAGGTGCTACATCTTGGCAGGACAAATCAAAATAGGACGTACATGGTAAATGGTAGCGAATTGAGGAATGCAGTTGAACAGAGGGATCTAGGAATAACTGTGCATAGTTCTCTGAAGGTGGAATCTCATGTAGATAGGGTGGTAAAGAAAGCTTTTGGTGTGCTGGCCTTTATAAATCAGAACATTGAGTATAGAATTTGGGATGTAATGTTAAAATTGTACAAGGCATTGGTGAGGCCTATTCTGGAGTATGGTGTACAATTTTGGTCGCCAAATTATTATTATTATTATTTATTTTTTTTGTTTTTGTTTATTTTATTAGAAGTTAATACAGTACAAAACAGTACAGTGGAACCTAATTTTAGGTGCCAACTATGTAATACCGTAATCCATTCTATGTACAACCTCTAGTTTTATGTTATGAGAAGGAAGTAAGCAAGACAAGAAAAAGAAAACAATAGAAAGAGGAAAAAGTGGAAAAATAGATGGTAGAGAGTAGAAAAACGTGAAGTGTGTATATAAAAAATAAAAAAGAAAGAGAAAGTGGAAAGTAAAAATAGAAGAGAAGGCCCCTTAAAAGAGAATTTTTCAAATCTGTATTCGGAGATGTAGATCTATCCACGTCATGAACTGAAATCAGCAATCTTTACGGTACTGCTGCATCACATGATTCCAAAAAGTCGATGAAAGGAGACCAACTCCTTAAGAATTGGTCATATTTATCTATTAGTCGGAGTCTCATTTCTTCAAGGCGTGCTATGTCCATCATATTCCTAATCCACATTTTAACGGTTGGTGTGGTTGTATTTTTCCAAAATTTAAGTATCAATTTCTTTCCAATTATTAACCCATAATTAAAAAAAAACATTTTGATCTTTATTTAAATTGGTATCTTCTCCTATTATTCCAAATATAATCCATTCCGTTTTGGGTTCTATTCTTGACTTGAAAAGCTTTGTAAATATATCAAATATATCACTCCAAAATTTATTCAACTTTGTGCATCCTACAAATGAATGTGTTATATTAGCGTTTTGAAACAAACATTTATCGCATCTGGGAGAGACGTTTGGATAAAATGTATTCAACCTCGTTTTTGAATAATATAGTCTATGTAATAATTTGAATTGAATTAAATTGTGTCTTGCATTAATAGAACAGTTATGTGTATTCATCAAATACTTTTCCCATCTATCCTTCGAGATCTTTATCATTAGCTCATGTTCCCAATCTTCCCTTAATGCTTCTGTTGAGGGTGATTCTCTATTTAATATATTATTATAAAAGTATGATATTAATTTTTGTGAATCAGCCTTAATATTCATTGCTTCTTCTAAAGGATCTAAAAATATAGTTTGAAATCTGTGTGTATATTTCTTCATAAAGTCACATACCTGTATATATTTAAAATATTGATTATCCTTCAATTTAAATTTTAATTTTAATTGTTGAAATGATAACAGTTTGCCCACTTCATACATATCCCCTACTTTCCTAATCCCCAGTCTATCCCATTGTTGATATGTGTTGTCGATGAGAGAAGGTTTGAATGCGGGGTTGTTCAATAGTGGGGTTAGTACTGATAAATTATTTAATTTCAAGGATACTTTTATTTGTTTCCAAATTCTTATTATATTGTGAATAATTGGGTTCTTCTTATATATTATACTATTCAATTTTATCGTGTGAGAGCAGGATCGTTCCTATATCGTGCGGATAGCACTCCTCTTTCTCCATTCTTATCCACTCCAACTGCTGAGTGGAACTATCCAGCCAGTACATTATGTTCTTAATATGCACTGCCCAGTAGTAGTGCATAAAGTTAGGTAATGATAAACCCCCAACTTCTTTAGATTTGCACAAATGCTTTCGTTGAATTCTATGTGTTCTGTAGTCCCATATAAAATTAGTGATAGTGGAATCTAGTTTTTTGAAAAAATATTTTGGAATATATATTGGGATCGCTTGAAACAAATATATTAATTGTGGTAAGAAAGTCATTTTTATAGCGTTAATTCTACCTATCAATGAGAGCGGAAGCGTTTTCCAAAATTTAATCGTATCATTCAGTTTATTTAATAGTGGTATAAAATTGGCACTAAATAATGATTTGTGTCTTCTCGTAATTTGAATACCCAGATACTTGAATTTTTCTGTTGCAATTTTGAAGGGGAATTTTAGTAAGTGTCTCGAATCCTGTGGTTTTAAAGACATAATTTCGCTTTTATTCCAATTTATTCTATATCCTGAAAAAGAGCCGAATTCCTCAATTAGTGTTAATAAGGTGGGTATACTCGTTTGTGTATTAGTAATATATAAAAGGATATCATCAGCATATAATGAAATTTTATTCTTTGAGTCCTTAGTGTTATATCCGTGAATATTCGGGTGATTTCTAATCCTTTCGGCCAGCGGTTCTATCATAAGGGCAAATAGCAATGGTGATAAGGCACACCCTTGCCTATTACCCCTTGATAAGTAAAATTTTGGAGATAGCGTATTGTTAGTTAATATTCTTGCCGTAGGTCTATCGTAAAGTAGTTTAATCCATCTAATAAAATTCTCTCCCGTATTAAATTTTTGGAGTACCTTGTATAAATACTGCCATTCTACTTGATCAAATGCCTTCTCTGCATCCAGCGTGACAACTGAAATATCTTCATTGTCCTCATTATGAGAGTACATTATATTAAAAAGCCTTCTCAAATTATTAAATGATTGTCTTTTGGGTATAAATCCCGTTTGATCCGTATTTATTAAATTGTTAATATAATTATTTAGCCTTCTAGCTAGAATCTTTGCTAAAATTTTCTGATCCGTATTTAGAAGTGAAATAGCTCTATAAGAACCCGGTTCATCTAAATCTTTATCTTTTTTTGGTATAAGCGTTATTGTTGCTTCTGCTAGGGTTTCTGGTAGTTTATTTTCAGTATAAGCCTGCATGTATAAATTGAATAATCTTGGTACGATTGACTCCTGAAATCTTTTATAAAATTCATTACTAAAACCGTCTGGTCCTGGGGTCTTCCCATTTTTCAGTGAGTTTATTATTTGTTTTATTTCTTCACTAGTAATCCGTGCTCCTAATTGCTCTTGTTCTAAACTATCCAATTTTGGGAGCTTGCAATTATCTAAAAAATTTGTAATTTTACTTACATCTGTCTTTATTTTAGATGTATATAAATTATGATAAAATTGGGCAAACCTCTTATTAATATCCTTAGGCAATGTTAGAAACTCACCCTTATCCGATTTAATTTTAGTAATAGTTTTTTCCTTTTCTCGTTGCTTCAGTTGCCTCGCAAGTAGTTTATGTGGCTTATCCCCAAATTCGAAGTGTGCTTGTTTTGTAATTTGGAATAATCTTATTACTCTAGCCGATAGTATTCTATTGACTTTATATTTCAATAAAGTTATCTTATTATGTTTATTTATGGTTGGGTCAGTTGCATTGTCCAGTTCTAGTAATTTTATTTTCTGTTCTATCCGCTGAAGTTCTCTTTTATTTTCCTTATTTTGAAAACTTTGGTAAGAGATTATGACACCGCGAATATATGCCTTGAAGGTTTCCCATAATAGCGGTGCAGAAATACCCGGCGTGTCATTTATTTCGAAAAAAAGTTTTGTTTGTTCTTTTATATACTCATAACCCTGCGGGTTATTTAATATGTGTGCATTGAACCTCCAAAAAGGTTTTATACTCGGCATTCCCTCAATTTTAAGTATAAAAGTCAATGGTGAGTGATCAGAAATAATACTATTATGATATGATGGTTTATTCGTATACGGGATCAATTTTGTGTCCAATAAGAAATAGTCAATTCGCGAATAAGTTTTGTGAACTGATGAATAAAATGAGTATTCCCTACCACTTGGATTTGCTATTCTCCAAACATCAGCTATGTTATTATTTTTTATATAAGTATTTAAAAATTCACAGGTCTTAGTTTTAACAAGACGCTTCCCTAGCTTTATTGATTTATCTAAGTATGGGTCTATAACACAGTTGAAATCTCCCCCCATTATTATATTTTGAAAATTATGCTCTGCGATTAAATCTATTATTTTCCTAAAAAATTGTGGGTTATCAAAATTAGGCGCGTAAATATTTATCATAGTTAATGGTGTATTGTAAATTTCTCCCGTGACTATAACATATCTTCCCTCTTTATCAGATATGGATTTCTTTAATTTAAAAGGTATGCCCTTCCGAATTATAATGGCCGTGCCTCTTGCTTTAGAGGTGAATGAGGAGTAATAGGTTTGACCTATCCAATTTGCCCTTAATCTGATCTGAGTTTGTTGTTTCAAATGTGTCTCTTGTAGGAAAGCAATATCCATATTTAATGATTTTAATTGTGCCAGAATTTTACCCCTCTTAATTGGCTCATTCGCACCTCTGATGTTCCAACTACAGAAGGTGAGACCTCCGATATTTATTCGACTATTATCTTGCATTGGCTATTATTACCAGACTGTATGATTCATGTGATGCAGCCAAGTACCTCAGAATCCCGAATCCAGAGTTGTCCTTCATAATTTCTACAGTAGTTCTACATCTCCTGACACTATTAAACATAATTAAGGGAAAGAGAAAAAAATAAAATAAAGTGTACATAAAAATTATTGAGTCATACAACACATAATTGTGAATAAACAAAAAAAGTGAATGTAATTTATCAAAAAAGCGATAAATTACAAAAAAGCCACCTAAGGTAGCTAGATTTGTTTTTAAATTGACCTCCGTCGATGAGATTATGCACTGGGCCTTATCCCCCTATTAGAATTTGACCCAACGTTAGTCGGTTCCCTCTAATTGTTACCAAAATTATCATATCAGGTCATCGCTGAACAGTTTAAAATAGAATAAAATAAAAGGGAAGGTAGAAGATTTGGATTAAAATAAAAGTAATTATGGGTTAAAATACCTCGTCAAAAATTACACTTTTCATTTACCTGTATGTTAGTTAATTCATTATTAGTATTTAGTATTTAAAATATATGTCTAACCTCCCCCACCCTTCCTGCTATATAGTTAATCGTGTTAGTATAGGACATTACGCCTTTAACGTTGGTTGAGTTTATTGCGCGTAATTGGATAATAGGTCATATAGTGTGGAACAGATGCCTCATATCATGGCCATTTCAAAAGGAGACGGTCTCATAGTTCTCCGTGCTGAAGGGTTTGGTGACGAGCTTGCGACCTTGAGCTTTCATATGTGCTTTCAGTTCAGAAGTTTAATTCGGCCTGTGTTATTAAACAGCACATTCTTGCCAGATAAGCCTGTCTGGTAACCGTCTGAAGCGTTCTAGTGTCTTAATTGGAACAGAAAAAAAACAAAGTTCCACAGATAAAATGGCTATTAATCTGTTCCTCCTTGAATTTTGTTTAAAATCTCCTGGGCGTATTTGCAAGCAGAGTCCGGGTCCGTGAATGAGCGTTGCTTGCCCTTAAACGTAATTAGCATTTTTGCTGGATAGATCACGCCATAACGAACTTCAGAATGTCCATATAAAATACTGCTTGCCCTTTTAAACTCGCGTCTTTTTGCCAGAATTTCCCGAGGATAATCCCTGTAGAATCTTACGATATTATCAGCGAATGTAAGATTTTCTCCATAGGTTATCTTCTTTAATAGAGTTTCCACAGTTGAAATATCTAGGAACTTTACAATAATTTGCCTTGGTGTAGCATTATCATGTTTTTGGAAGCGACCCACTCGATGAGCCAGATCTATCTTTGGTTTTTCAGGAAGTTTGAAAACATCTTTAAGTAGATTAGTAATAAAATCACGCATTTGAAGGCCGTGTTCAGCACCCTCTTTAACTCCTACTATTCTCAGATTTTGCCTCCTTGACCTGGCCTCTAAATCTTGACATTTCTCATTCAGTTTATTCGTTAACTCCCAATTCGTATCGTGTTGTTTTTTCAGACCTGTTATTTCTTGGCTCATCTGTTCCATCTCACCCTCCATTTCTTCCATCAATTTTTCCGTGTCTGTTAATTGCTTCAGCAGAGTGTCATGTTTGTTGTTATAATCTTTCCGCATACTTTCCATTTCCTTCGCTGTCCTGGACTCCAAATCTTTAAACTGCTGGTTCAGGGCTACATAAAGCTCTTTTACTTCGCCGCAGCTATTATCAATTTTCTTAGAAAGATTGCCCTCCATAGTGGAGAAGTTATTCTGAATTGTAGAATTCATTTTGGCAAATTGCTTCTGAAGATCTTTAGTAATGTCTTTAAGAATATTAGCTCTTACCGTTTCTTCCCAGCTTTTCATTTCTTTCTCCTTTGTATCACTTCTCGCAGCCATATCGCTTGTAGGTTGTTGAGGTTCCAGCTCCTCTTCCAAACTTTCAAACGTGGGTTCAGGGGTGGTTTCAAGCTCATCCAGAGCTTTTTGGAGCTGGAAACTGATTGTAGTTTTCTTGGGTCCTCTCTGACCTCTTCTCTTTCTCATCCAGTTTTTACGATAAGATCGTTTTAAATCCCAAATCCACCAGTACCGTTTGATGGAGTCAGTACCCTTGACGTTCAGCAAACCTGATAAGAATTTTTAACTCGATCCTGGCATGGGAGTCGACTTTAAACACGATTTGTCTGGAGGAGAGCTCAGTGCAGCTGCCTTCACTGCTTCATAGCAGCCACTGGAAGCCAAATTATAAGAAGATGTCAACAAAATAGAGAGAGTACAGAGGAGATTTACTAGAATGTTGCCTGGGTTTCAGCACCTAAGTTACAGAGAAAGTTTTGAGCAAGATAGGTCTTTATTCTTTGGAGCACCCAAAGGTTGAGGGGGGACTTGACAGAGGTCTTTAAAATGATGAGAGGGATAGACAGAGTTGACGAGGATAAGCTTTTTCCATTGAGAGTAGGGAAGATTCAAACAAGAGGACATGACTTGAGAATAAAGGGACAGAGTGTTAGGGGTAACATGAGGGGGAACTTCTTTACTCAGAGAGTGGTAGCTGTGTGGAATGAGCTTCCAGTGGAAGTGGTGGAGGCAGGTTCGATTTTATCATTTATAAATAAATTGGATAGGTATATGGACGGGAATGGAATGGAGGGTTATGGTCTGAGTGCAGGTAGATGGGACTAGGTGAGAGTAAGTGTTTGGCACGGACTAGAAGGGCCGAGAGGGTTTCCGTGCTGTAGTTATTATATGGTACATTGAAGGGATTGAAGTACATTGAGTAGATTATCTGGCAAAGCAGTGATAGCGAAGAGGCAATTAATTGGATTGTGGAAAAACTATTATGAGGAGCGGAAAGTGAATAGAAACGCTGAAAGAATGGCGAGTTGGAAGGAAGCCACTCTGAAGCGGGGGATAAAATTGAAGGATACTGAAGCGTACCGACCTCCAGGCATCTTGATAGAGGAGCCTGAAAGTATTAACGATAAGGTAAGAAGGAAATCTTCCAAAGTGAAACGGGCACCAGTAAATCTCGAGCTTGAGGACTCGATGGTTGTCGTTATTTTTGAGGGGAACGACGATGAGTATTTAGAAGATTGGATAAGTGTTAGAAGCAGAGATCCACGACCCCACCTTATTCTTCTTACCTTCCCCGCACTTCAGATACGCATTGTGTAGCTTGCGAACAGAATAGACAATCAGATTCTGTAGCACAGGATTCCTTAACCCGACCGCTCCATTAATAATAGATAGTCTGAGAGTTCACGGTACAAGTATTCACTGGAGTTAGGCTTGTATTCACTGGAGTTTAGAAGGATCTTATAGAAACATATAAAATTATAAAAGGACTGGACAAGCTAGATGCAGGAAAGAAGTCCCCAATGTTGGGTGAGTCCAGAACCAGGGGCCACAGTCTTAGAATAAAGGGGAGGCATTTAAAACTGAGATTCAGATTCAGATTCAGATTCAAACTTTATTGAGAACTGAGATGAGAAAAAACTTTTCGTGAATTTGTGGAATTCCCTGCCACAGAGGGCAGTGGAGGCCAAATCACTGGATGGATTTAAGAGAGGGTTAGATTGAGCTCTAGGGGTTTGTGGAATCAAGACATATGGAGAGAAGGGAGGCACGGGTTATTGATTGGGGACGATCAGCCATGATCACAATGAATGGTGGTGCTGGCTCGAAGGGCCGAATGGCCTCCTCCTGCACCTATTTTCTATGTTTCTAAGAAGCCAAACTAGAAAGAAAACTCAAGTAGTTAAGGACAAAGAAGGTGGAAGAAGGGTACAGAAGCCAGGGTATTTTTGCGAGCTGAAACCTAGACGAGTTGAACAAGCAGGGAGAGAGGAAAAGGAGTCATTTAGAACGTACCGTGAACCCCCTAGTGAAGGAGAAGACACGTCTGGGGGTGAGGCAATAATTAAAGATACCAAGATAGATCTTGATATGGCAGAAAGTAAGAAAACAAAACAAACACCCCTTAGGCAGTTCCCTGTTAGGGAAATGCCTAATCCTTCTTTTGATCCAGCCAATGTAGTGAGTGCAATAAGTGTTTATACGCCACGGAAGCCAAACGAGATGATGGCCATTTTAAGTCCAATACCCAATGGTAGAAATTCACCTGCTTCCTTTGTGGATCATCCAAGAACTACAAAGCACGTACATCACGCTGACTGCCGAGATGTATGGGCAGTGATCCAGCAAATACTTACCCCAAGCGAACACACCAGGTTCCTAACAATTCGAGGGCATCCGTCGCACGAACCTTGAGCGAATATAATATTCAGTATTAGTACTAACTTTAATGTAGTTTCATACATACGAAAAATTGTTTCTCATCAGTTTTTGTCAGTGCAATTAATAAAAACAGAAATAAATACATACAAATTACAAAAATTATCTTATCTAAAATAGACCTAAACTTGATCTAAAAAACAGACATTCAACCGAACAGTGACTTTACCTTGACAGGTGTCTAGCTGTCAATGTTTGGGTGAGGTTAAATGTGGGGGTGTATGTGTATGGGGAGGGGGACACAGTCTGTTAATCATTTTTGTTACTTGTGGGAAGAAGCTGTGTAGCATCCTGCTGGTTCTGCAGCTGATACGTCTGTACCTGCTCCCAGCTGGCAGCATGGAGAAGATGTGGTGTGCTGGATGGTAAGGGTCCTTAATGATGGAGATGGCACTGCGGATGCAGCGCTTCTGATAGATCTCCAACAGGAAAGGGAGTGGGGCACCAATGATCCTATAAGTGCTAAAAGGCTTTCTTCACTATCCTGTTTAGCTGTCTTTGGTCATAAGCCTTGCAGCTCCCAAACACCAGGAAGTGATGCCGTAGGTCAGTATGCTCTCAATGGTCCCCCTGTAGAAGGTCGTGAAGTGAACAGTGGGGGGGACCTGCTTTTTTGAGTCTCTGGAGGGGGTGAAGCCGCTGCTGTGCTCTTTTGATGACTGCTGTGGTGTTGGTCGTTGAGGTCAGGTCGTCCGCCAGGTGAACTCCCAGGAACTTCACGCTGCTAACCCTCTCCACAGTAGCGGACAACAGTGCAAGGGAAGAGGCTGTTTTAATGGCCCTTGCAAATCTATCTATCTATCTATCTATCTATCTATCTATTGGTTATATTTAAGAGGGAGTTAGATGTGGCCCTTGTGGCTAAGGGGATCAGAGGGTATGGAGAGAAGGCAGGTACAGGGATACTGAGTTGGATTGATCAGCCATGATCATATTGAATGGTGGTGCAGGCTCGAAGGGCCGAATGGCCTACTACTGCACAATTTCTATGTCTCCCTCTCCCCCTCACCCCTCTCCCTCTCCTCACCCTTCTCCCTCTCCCACACCATCCCTCTCTCTCCCCCCACCCCCTTCCTCTCTCCCCCCAACCCCCTTCCTCCTACCCCTCTGTCCCTCTTCCATCACTCCCCCCCCCCCTCTCCTCCTCCCTCCCCTCTTCTACGTCTCCCCTTCCCCTCTCACTCTCCCCCTCCCCACTCTTTCCCCTCTCCCCCACCCCCTCTCTCCCCTCCCCTCCCCTGCCTCCCCATCCCCCCTCCCCCACATCTCTCTCCCCCATTTCCCCTCTCTCACACCCCTACCCCGCTCTTCCTTTCCCTCCCAAATCTGTCATGTTTCCTCCTCCTCCTCCTCTCCCCTCCCCCCCTCTTCTTCTCCCCACACCTCCCTCCCTCCACCTGTGAGTTTGGGGGTGGTTAATTTGAGTGTGATGCCGCAGCCCCCCCCTTCCCCGGCAAACGGGTCTGCACTGGTCTAGTTATATATTGAAAACTGTGTGGCTGCCGCCTGCCGTCCGGCTGTCCGGCAGCCATTTTGATTCGCTGCGCCTTCGTATCAGCTTCCAACACACCTCAAAACAAAGTAGCAAGACAGGAGCACTCTGCACTTTTCACCTCACTGAGATATCACAGCAAGTGCTTCAAGGAGGGAGGGGAGGGCCAATTGGTATTGCAATTGGAACTGCTGCAGCAGGCAGGGGAGGTGAAATTGGAATTTTTTTTAATCCACTGCTGAGGGAGGCAGGGGAGTGCTGGAATCTTGCATTTGTGGACGGCTTCAGTTACGTTGGAGGAGACGGGTGCATGGTGGAATATTGGGTTGGGGAATCACACCATTGGGGAGCAGACCCAATGGGTCTGCACTTGGTCTAGTACTCTTTAAAAGCCGATTTACTAGCCAGAATCCTAGATAAAGACTAAAAAAGGGAGAGGGAGCTGATGAATTTTTAGAACGATTCTACGAATTATACATGGATCAATTGGGCGAGTTGAATGATCGAAACGGAGTAAATTCCCCACAATATTGTGCCACCTTATTGAATTGCCTTCCCACCAACGTAGCGGAATCCATTAAAACAAATAACATGGACTGGACAGAAAATAGTGCCAGTCGAATGGCTCAGGAAGTAAGGTATCCCTGGAGGGACATAAAGAAGCAGGAGATTCCGCCTGCAATAATACAAAAGACTGAATATGCAATCGGACAAAGAAAGTGCCAGAATATGATCCTGAACCATGGGTCCCCTGAGAACCTGCAGGGAGGTTCTACTGCAGTTGTACAGGGTCTTGGTAAGACCACACCTGGAGTATTGCGTACAGTTTTGGTCTCCTAATCTGAGGAAAGACATTCTTGCCATAGAGGGAGTACAGAGAAGGTTCACCAGACTGATTCCTGGGATGTCAGGACTTTCATATGAAGAAAGACTGGATAGACTCGGCTTGTACTCGCAAGAATTTAGAAGATTGAGGGGGTGTCTTACAGAAACTAACAAAAGTCTTAAGGTGTTGGACAGGCTAGATGCAGGAAGATTATTCCCGATGTTGGGGAAATCCAGAACAAGGGGTCGCAGGTTAAGGATAAGAAGGAGAAGTTTTTTTAGGACCGAGATGAGATAAACATTTTTTACACAGAGAATGGTGAATCTGTGGAATTCTCTGCCACAGAAGGTAGTTGTGGCCACAGTTCATTGGCTATATTTAAGAGGGAGTTAGATGTGGCCCTTGTGGCTTAAGGGATCAGGGGGTATTGGAGAGAAGGCAGGTACAGGATACCGAGTTGGATGATCAGCCATGATCATATTGAATGGCGGTTGCAGGCTCGAAGGGCCGAATGGCCTACTCCTGCACCTATTTTCTATGTTTATGTTGCTATGTTTCTACCAGCAAATTACGGATTGGGAGAAATTAGTGTCCGATATCACCGAGAAATCGGTCGAAAAAATTTCGACCGATATCACCGAAAAATACCTGCCCCAGAGCCAGTCTCCCAGAAACCACGTTTGAGGAAATGCCGATCATCAGGAGTGGGCCAGTGTTACACTTGTGGATGGTTAGGTCACTGGAGTAGGGAGTGCCTAAATAGAGAAAGGAATGAAAGAAGGAGTCACAAAATAACTTTCCAAGACCAAAGAGAATGGAGAGACCCCAGAGATCAATAGACAATAAACAATTGGTGCAGGAGTAGGCCATTCGGCCCTTCGAGCCAGCACCGCCATTCAATGTGATCATGGCTGATCATACCCAATCAGTATCCCGTTCCTGCCTTCTCCCCATATCCCCCGACTCCGCTATTTTTAAGAGCCCTATCTAGCTCTCTCGTGAAAGTATCCAGAGAACCTGCCTCCACCGCCCTCTGAGGCAGAGAATTCCACAGACTCACCACTCTCTGTGTGAAAAAGTGTTTCCTCATCTCCGTTCTAAATAGCTTACCCCTTATTCTTAAACCGTGGCCCCTGGATTTGTACAGGTACTTGCTGTTATCCCTGCCGTTCCAAAGCCGGGAAAGGAGGGCCAATGTAGACTGGTGCAAGATGTGAGAGAAATCAACTCTGCTGTGGAACCGTTCCATGCCCTAGTGGCAAACCTTGCCCATACCCTAGCCCAAATACCGGCTGAAGCAAAAATCTTTTCGATAGTCGACGAGCAACATGCATTCTTTTCTCTGCCTCTTCACGAAGACAGCCAATTTTTGCTTTTACATACAGGGGCTTAAAGTTTGCTTTTACATATAGGGGCCAACAATACACCTGGACCAGATTGCCTCCAGGGTTTATCAATTCGCCTACTTTATTTTCCAGGTGTCTACAAGACCAATTGAGTGCTTTAAAATTCAAAATGAATTCAACATTAGTGCAGTATGTAGATGATTTATTAGTGGCCAGCAAAAACGAATCCAGTAATCGGAAAGATATTGCACTAACTACTAAGCCATTTAGCTGATTTAGGATATGTAGTCTCCCAGTCAAGAGTGCTGATGGCCCAGGAGGAAGTAACATTTTTTAGGGATTATAATTTCAGCAACCGAAAGGAGTCTCGAGAAAAGAAAAGCAGACTTGAACCCATCCGCGAATTGCCAATTCCAAAAGAAGCCAAACAAATGAGGCAATGGCTTGGCATGGTCAATTATTGTAGACCCTGGATCCCAAACATCGCTCTGGAAACCAAGGAGCCAACACCCTATACTCTCCTCCATGGCCCACAGCGAGCAGCACCGGAAATTGGAGGAACAGCACCTCATATCTGAAGTCTGAAGAAGGGTTTCGGCCCGAAACGTTGCCTATTTCCTTCGCTCCATAGATGCTGCTGCACCCGCTGAGTTTCTCCAGCTTTTTTGTGTAACCTTCGATTCTCCAGCATCTGCAGTTCCCTCTTAAGCACCTCATATTCCGTTTGGGGAGTCTGCAATCCTGGGGGCATGAACATCGAATTCTCCCAATTTTGTTAGTCCTTGCTGTTCTCCCCCCTCCTCCCCCCCCTCTGTCTCCTCCCATCCCCCAGCCTTCGGGCTCCTCCTCCTTTTTCCTTTCTTGTCCCCGCCCCCGATCAGTCTGAAGAAGGGTTTCGGCCCGAGACGTTGCCCATTTCCTTCGCTCCATAGATGCTGCTGCACCCACTGAGTTTCTCCAGCTTTTTTGTGTACCCTATACTATAAGTAGGGCGAATTCAAATTAACAAAGAAAGCACAAGAGGCCTTCGAAAACCTAAAAGATCGCTGATGCAAGCTCCGGCATTGGGAAGACCATTATTATGACCAAACCTTTCACCTCTATTGCACCATTTTATCTGAATGGGCAACTTCAGTTCTGACTCAAAAACATTTTTTTAAATTATTTTTTTTTAATTTAATTCTTTATTTCGATCAGAATAAAAGAATAAAAAGCAAGCGTGAAAACAGCATACAAAATACAAAACAAGAATATGTATAAAGTGTCATAAACAATATCTATAAATAAATGAAATCGTATGTGTCCGAAAAGGAGCAGGAAGAAGCCAAAGCTTATTAATTCCCACCCCTTATTCAACCGCTTGTAATTATCTTATACAATTAGCAGATATATTACACCAGCAGCTATATGCAGATATATGTACACCATATGTACACCAGCAGCTATATCTACACCATATGTACACCAGCAGCTATATGCACACCATATGATATATGTACACCATATGTACACCAGCAGCTATATCTACACCATATGTACACCAGCAGCTATGTACACCAGCAGCTATATGCACACCATATGATATATGTACACCATATTGTACACCAGCAGCTATATCTACAACCATATGTACACCAGCAGCTATATGCACACCAAATTATTTACATTTATACCACTAATCAAAATTTTCCAAAGCCATACAAAAAAGAGAGAAAAAAAAAAAAAGAAAATAAAAAACCTTCATATACTATACTATACTATACCCCATATCTCACTGACCCTCCTCTCCCCCAACCAACCCTCACAGTCCCTCAGATCCACATCAGCCGGTCTCCTCTCCATCCACGTCCAACCTCTGCAGTTTTTGGGGACAGAGCCTTCTCCAGGGCAGCTCGCAGACTCTGGAACTCCCTCCCCCAACTGATCCGCAATGCCGTGTCCCTCACCATCTTCCAGCTCCGCCTCAAGACCCATCTCTTCACCTCTGCCTATGTCCTTAGCCCCACGTCCCCCTCCCTTTTCAATCTGTGCTTGAATTGCCTCATATTGTGTTTTGAATTGAAATCTGTCTTTAATTTGTGTACTAGTCATGTCTCTACTATTTATTTCATTCCGCTTACATGTTTTTCCTCTACTTGCTCAATTTTTGTAAAGTATCCTTGAGACTCTTGAAAGGCGCCCATAAATAAAATGTATTATTATTATTATATACATATACTATATACTATACATATACTATACAGTATCTTAATCATATATGGGAATAGACATAGACCAGTTGCTTATGACTCCTCTAAATTAGATCTGGTTGCCAGGAGACATCCACTTTGCACTCAAATTTTAACTAATATATAATAGTTTACAATCAGCTGCTAATTTGACACTCCAGCAAGAGATTGTAGTGTACAGTTCACATCAGTATCGGCATTGTTGGGGCAGCTTCAAACACAGCATTTAACAATGGCTCGCCAAAATGAGTATGAGATCTATCTTTTTGAAAAACCGAAACTGCAGTTCAGGACATTGTACATTCAGTAACTCAACCTCTTTTCTTATTTCATACACCAGAAAAGCAATCAGAAGCAGGGGCATGACTGTCTATTTGTTATAGAGGAAGAAACATCAGTGAGAGAGGACTTGAGGGATACAGCCATAGAGGACTCTGACAACACATTATATGTGGACGGGAGCGCATCTATTGGACCGTGGGGTGAGAGCTTGCCTGGGTATGCAATTGTTAATCAGAATGCGGAAATTATAGAAGCAGCAGCCTTTGAGTCACCTTATTCAGCACAGCAAGCTGAATTATTTTGCTTTGAATTGGGCTTGTATTATTGGGAAAATTTAAAAGTAAATATTTACATTGATTTCTCGGCATGCATTTGGAGAGTAAAATGCATGATTTTTGACAATTATGGAAAAATATAGGGGTTTCTAACTTCCGTAGGAACTCAAATTTCAAATAAATAATTTGTGACAGATTTATTAAAGGCCTTAATTCTACCCCGGACACATTTCTGTTATGAAATGTAGCACCCACACTGGACAGTCTTATTTTTTGGGAGGTGTCGTATATAAAAAATGGTTTTTGTAACTTTGGTAACTTTTGTAACTTTTGGACAGACTCCAGTAGATATCAGGAATTGTAATGCCAACTTAGTAGCTAAGAAAGTATCATACCAGGACTCAAAGAATAAAATCTCATTATATGCAGACGATATACTTTATATATTTACAAAGTCACAAACGAGCATACCAAATTTATTAAACTTAATAGAGGAATTTGGGTCTTTTTTCTGGACAAAAGAATAAACTGGATAATAAAAGTGAAATCATGACATTAAAACCTCAAGAACCTACACACTTATTGAAGTTGCCCCTTTAAAATCGCAACAGAAAAATTTAAATATTTGGGTATTCAGATTACTAGAAAATATAAAGCATTATTCAACGCTAATTTCATACCTTTAGTAAATATCTTAATACGCTGATTAAAATTTGGGGAACCAACACTTCCCTTTTATCATTATTGGGTAGAATAAATGCAATACAAAATGGATTACTTCCCCACAATTAAACTATACCTATTTCAGTCCATACCGGTATAGATATACCAAAATATATTTTTTTTTAAATTAGACTAATATTACTAATTATATTTGGGACTAATAGATCACATCGAATTACAAAAAAAAACACTTATGTAAACCAAAAGAGGTCGGGGGACTTTCACTTCCGAATTCAACCTTATGTATTATTACTTGGCAGTGCATATAAGAATATGATTTATGGTTGGATAGTTCTACCCAACAGACAGAATGGATAAAAATGGAGATCGGAGGATTGCCATTCTTGTAATAGGAAGAACGATTCCTCTTCTCCCCTCAAAAAATCCTGAAAACACAATATATGTAAGAACACCCAATTATGGTAGGTACAATAAGAATTTGTAAACAAAATAAAAATTATCTTTAAAATAGAGAATCTATCAGCTGTTAATGCCAATAGCGAATAACCCTTTATATTAAACCATTCCTTATGATAAGACATAACCAATGGGAAAGTCTCAGGAATTAGAAGATCGGGGGGATTATGTACGAAATGGGAAACCATAACTATCATTCCTCAACAATACAAATTAAAATTTGAAATTGAAAAAAACAACCAATATTTTAAATATCTTCAGATTTGCCGCGATTTCATGAAAAAAAATACCGTTATACAAGGATATCAAAAGTAACTCCCTGACTTATTTGGAAGAAGCAAATGAATATTGAAGCTGACTCACAAAACTTAATATCATTTATTATATCTAAATAGTATTCTAAATATGGGAACCTAACCATGCCCAGAGGTAACGCTTAGAGAAAGTGGGCATATGGAACTATAAATGCTTCAATTAGAATTACGAAGGTCTAAATGGGAAAATACGATATATATTCATATATGTTCAAATTAATGCAAAGAATAAACATATTCTAATTAAATGTCTACCCAAAAGGTACATAGATTATAGCTTATTCAAAAAAAACTGATATTTTTGAAATATTTTTACAAACAATGATATCAAGACAAGAATGGAAACTAATAGCTGAAATGATTATATTTGGTGTAATGGAAGATGGGAAAGAATGATTGAACACATCTCAAAATCGTATTCCTTAAACTATGGTTTAATAATAGCGCAAAAAAAATTGAATATTAAAATTTTGGAAGGGGTACATCAATACAACACGCTTAAAATGTTTGGATTGCAAGTATGTTGGACAGACGCTCATCTTGAGGAAATGCCGATTCCTCCTAATGGATAAATCAGACAAATTCATAACGCAGTTGGTCTACATTCGTCGTTTTTTTTGGAATCATATTGGTGCACACACAATTGTAAAAAACGAACTGTTTCAGGACCAAAATACAATTTTTAAAAGTAGCATGGGAACGAAGATGGTGGTACCCAAAATGATTACTACAAGTCTAACTGACCGTCCCCCTCCGTAAGACTGATTGCCCATCATTCCAGAACATTGTTCATACACAGGAGGAGCTACATGAAGGAGCTTAAGGAAAGGTGGGGGCGCTGCAAGCGCCGGCCGCCCTGTCAGCAGCGTGTCCATTTTTTGCTACTTTTATTTTGTTAATATGTGTTAATGTGTTTAATGTTTATCATGTGGTGCTTGTCTGTGGGTGGACGGTCGTGGCGGGGGGTATGAAGGATGGAACCGCTTTGGTAGACGCCTCCAGGAAGATGCTACTTTTTCCAGGTCGCCTCCACAGTGGCCTAACAACCAACGATCCAGTGCGGCTTTCCCGGAGACGCAGCTCACCGGGGCTTCAGCGAGGCGGCTGGTTGCGCGCAAGCGCGGACTCTCGCTGGGGGCCCCCCCCTTTTTTATCCGGAGGGGAGCACTCCTATTCGGTGCCTTCCCACCCCCCCGTGGCAGCCGGCAGCCTGAAGCCGCGGTCTGCACAGCTTCCAGCTGGCTCGGCGTCGACAGCCCGGTGTCTCACGTTGGGGACCCGGGAGAACGAAGGAAGATTCCACCGATGGCCCGCAGGCCAACTTCTAACCGGGATGCGGACTGGACATTACAATCACCCATGGAGAGGAGCTTCGACCGCAGGCCCTGCGGTCTGCGTGGCTTATGGATGCAGGCGCGGACTTTAAAATCTAAAAACCGACGGCATGAGGCTTTCACAAACACCATCCTGAAAGAAGCGGTCTCTGGTGGGTCAAAGCAGCCGACGCTGGACTGACTCTGGACTATGGTCCCACCCGACCAATTTTTTTTATGTTTGTGAACTTCCACCACACTGATGTGAATGCTGTGGTGGATGTTTGTTTTAACATATGTTATTGTGTTATTGTATGTTCTCTCCCTTGTATCACTGGCTGACAGATTCATTTCACTTGCACTCATGTGCAATGGAAGAATTACACCCAGTACTGGATTGTAGTTGTATTGGAGAAAACTGGGATGTTGTAACTGGGTTGAATATCAATGGACTGTGGGAACACTTGCAGCAGGGAAGACCTGCATAACCGATTCATTGTCGGTATGGGTTTATAGAGTGCATGCACTATGCACATCCCTTGGTGGTGCCAAGGGCAGTACGGGGCCACTCTATTGGGATACTTGGTGGCATCCAAAACTCCAATCTTTAGCTCAGAAGGTAAGCAGTAATTGCTGTTTTTCGGCCTGAAAATACAATCCAGGGAAAGGAAAAGGACAAGCTAAGAGTGAAAAAACACCCTATGCCTAGGGGCCAGTTTTGAGACTTGCAGATGGGCTATATCGAATTGGGGGAAAAGTGCCAGGGTTCTCAGTAGTATGTATTTGTCCATAGTCGATTTGTATTGCAGACTAGTGTATCGAAACTTTTCCACTACCCCTGATAACACAGCGGTCCCCTACTGTTGTCAGTGTTGTTAATGAGAAGAAATTGTCCCTAGATTCGGCCTAGCCCCATTCAACTTGGTCAACGATTAACGGGTCCACACTTGTATTGGACAAATCAATAAAGACTTTTGTGACATCTGGGGATCCAGCAGCATCATTACTGTTTGCTTATCGACTGCAGGCTGCTGGACTTGTAGAAAGAAACAACAAATCAACGACACCTTAAACCAAACTTAGCCCAAATGAAGGCATGAGACTTGACCTACGTGGATGGCATTCTAACCCTCCTACTTTTACTCCCTTAGCTGGACTCTCCTATTCAGAAGGTAGAGGCACACCTGTAGCGGAAATCTAGGATTAAGCCCACCTGACACATGTGTTTGGTGGGAGACTCTGGAAACCAGACCATTCAATTGAAAAAATATAAACTGTCCCCCATTTATGACTGTCGGACGCATGACCGACTACCATATCATAAGCTTTGACCAACGCGCTAAGGGAACTTGCTTTGTAGAGTCAAAGCAGCCAATGAGAGGCTGAGAATCCGTTGTTTGCAAACTTCCACATCAACGTGAACCTGGAGACGATGTCCTTATCAAGAATTGGGGTGCGGAAAAGATTGGAGGTTCATTGAGAGGGACCTTACAGTTTCTCTAATGACTCCAACAAGCGTTTGAAAGTGGGATGGAAGAAATAGCATGGGTGAGATCTTCCCTCACTGTAAAATGTAAACGGGTTATCCAGCTTGGACCAAATAGCAGCACAAGAATAGCGTGAAGTAATTGGTAATGAACTTTATTACGAAAACTGCAACACAGAGTCTAAAACAGGGAATGGGTTACACTGTACCTCAACACAGAGGCTCAGGATTGAGCGAGGGTTCAGCAAGGGGGCAGGCAGGAGACTATAGTCGGCGGTAGAGGAAAGTCCGGTAACCAAGAGATTCCAACACACGATTGCAAACAAACCAACGAGGGACGACGAAAGGATAGTCGAAGCCAGGCAGGAAGTCGCCCGTAGAGTCTTGCATGAATGCTGAGATACACTCTGGCACTGTCGGTGACGGTGAGGAGAGTTATATTTACCGGGTTAATTTGTTGATCAGAGTCAAACGGCGGCAACAGTGAGGAGAAGTTGGGCTGATGAGAGGGCAAAGTGGGTCATGCAGGATGGTGAGGAAAAGGAGGGGACCGGTGGAAAAGTACGGGGAGATGAAATGGATGAGAATGAGGAGTCTGCGCAGGACCGTGGACAGTAAAAAAATCATCAGTGAAGGTATGGGATTGCCTAACTTACTTATAGCCCAGGGTCTCTGAGGAATGCTAAACTCTATTAATGAAATCAAGCACAGTATGATACTAGCAAGCACAGATGAAACTAGCAACACGGATTGGCGGGGCTTCGCGCTCAACGAAAACTCGGGGTGTTGAAGACTAATAATACGGGAAGTCCCCGTGATGACGCCCACACCCACCGAAAACTCGGGAAGCTTGAATGAAGTTCTGGTAAAATACCATCAGTATCTTTTTTGTTAGGACATTTGGTTGAGTGAAGCAGTCGTTATTGTATTTTAAGTTTCTCATTACTGCTGAGGGTTATCATACATGATTAAAAAGGAGGGAATGGTAATATTGACCAAAATTGAAGACACTATACAAAATGCAGAATCCCTGCATTTGTCCGAATTGCTTGTAACCTTTGTCAGGGGGAAAATTACAAAAGGCTGTGAACTGTGCTCCGGCTGGTCTGACTGCAAGATTGATCTGCAAGGATGGTGAGAAAGATCCAGGTGTTTTTCTCCTCAATTCCACGTAAATATTAACAGGTATAACAAACTGCTGAACAAACTTGACAATACATTTGATATGATTGGGATTTCTGGTCAAGAATTGTAAAGAATGTATGAAAGACAGTTTACCCTGCCGGTTTGTTTGATTGGCCAACGTGCGACCATCCATGACAAGATTGGTTGAGTTCCAGGGTAAATGTTGCATATTCAGTTAGTTAGCTTCCTGCCGATGAGGCTTCCTGCCAATAAACATGTATTGTGGGGAGGAGGAATGCCAATTTGTTTGAGGAAGGAACTGTCAATAATGATTGATTGTAACTTAATATGTTTGATTTGGACTGTAAAGTGACCACGCCTATGTAGTTCGGCCCATCAGGTTTGTGGGACCTATAGACGGTAGCCCCCATTTTAAGCTTCTTCTGGATAGCGCTTGGGAGCTGCGTGAACATTTGGAGCGTTTTCTTTTCTCGTTGCACGAGGGCTGCAGGGCTTTTTCCCAGGCAGAGACCAGGATCGCACCCCGCGTGTGTTTAGGTATCGTCGAGGAGGAATTTGCTGTTCAATCTAAAAATAAAGTTCAATTTTTTCCAGTGATTTGAATCAGATTTTTTTATTGAACTAGACTAGGAGTTGGGGGGGGGGTGGAGGTGGGTATAAGCTTTAGAAGAAACATATTTTACAGTAGCTCTGGCACAAATTGTGTTAAATGCCGAGATAAATCAACAAACAAAATCAAAACCTAGGTCCCCTGGCGGTCTATGTGCTGCGAGGGATGAAGTTGCAGGTACCAAGGTGACTGCGTCATCCACAGACCTATTTGGGCCCATTGCAAACCAGCAGAGGGTCCAGGTGATATTTTTCAGCTTTGGCCAGCACCCGCCTTACAATGGTCTTTCATGACTACAGAGGTGCAGTGTGAGAGGCAGGTAGACCATTAAGTCCTTAGATACACAAAAAATGCTGGAGAGACTCAGCGGGGGTGTGCAAGTAAGCATCTATGTAGCAAGGAATAGGCGGAGGGGGGTTGGGGGGGGGGGGTTTCGGGCCGAACCCTTCCTTCTTCAGACTGAAGAAGACCGCAATGTCATTAACATAGAAACATAAGAAACATAGAAAATAGGTGAAGGAGTAGGCCATGTCAGACCTCTCTGAGCCGTGCACCGCCATTCAAGCTGATCATTGGCCCGATCATCCAAATCAGTATCCGGTACCTTCCTCTCTTCCCATACCCCCTGATCCCTTAGCCCACAAGGGCCACATCTAACTCCCTCTTAAATAGAGCCCAATGAACTGGCCTAAAATACCTTCCTGAGGTCAGAAGAATTCCAGAGGATTCACCACTTCTCTGTGTGAAAAACGTTTTTACTCATCTCGTCCTAAAATAGATCCCCCGTATCCTTAAACTGTAGACCCCCTTGTTCTGGGGGAATTCCCCAACATCGGGAACAATCTTCCTGGATCCTAGCCTTGTCCCAACCCCTTAAGAATTTTGTAAGTGCTTGCCTTTTTGCCTGTACAGGTTTGAAAATGTGTGTGTCGACCAGTGCCAGTTTTGCTTGGAGCGAGAGAGGCAAACATTGGTCCAGTCCTTGAAGATCTCCGTCTTTTTCTGTCTTCTGAAAGCCTCTCCACCTCCTCTATTTTTATTGCTGATGAAGGCGGAAGTGATGTTGGCAGCAACGGAGGGTGTGGTATTGGGTGTGAGTTCGTGATTGGAGATGGTGGGTGGGTAAAGGGTCTTGTCTTTTTCAGACTGGAGTCTTGCTTTAATGTATGTGTGAAGTGGGTGAATAGGGAGGAGTGGGGTGCAGAAGCGACCCAGGGGTTAGACAGGGTAATTTATATCAATAGGCAATCCGCAAGCTATCCACGAGACAATTCATGCCGCCGAAAGATAAAATCTTCAATCTTCCAAAAACACAGTCTCTTAATTAATGGTTTCTCTTTATTTATTGTACTAAAAACATTAAGCTATCCATCCAAACTTCTTGTTTAAGTACATTCTGATCTGTACTTGTAGTCTAAACTGGTGCATGGGTCAAACTGGTGCAATGGTGGAAAGCTGTGACCTCTCCCCCCATGCTTTTCTTCAACAACTAAAAACTACTAGAGTCTTGCGCGAGAATCCCAGCCGCAAACACGCCTCTCGAAACTACGTAATAAATCCCAACCCACAGCATTACGGGCAGTTATAATTTAAAGGTAACTTGTTATAGGTTATAACACACTGAGTTAAGCTAAATGGCTACTACATATGGTAAGTTTTCCATTTAGGTTTATTATTAGAAACATAGAAAATAGGTGCAGGAGGAGGCCATTCGGCCCTTTGAGCCAGCACCATTCGCCATTCATTGTGATCATGGCTGATCGTCCCCTATCAATAACCCGTGCCTGCCTTCTCCCCATATCCCCTTGATTCCACTAGCTCCTAGAGCTCTATCTAACTCTCTCTTAAATCCATCCAGTGACTTGGCTACACTGCTGCCCTCTGTGGCAGGGGAATTTCCATAAATTCACAACAACTCTCTGGGTGAAAGTTTTTTCTCACCTCAGTCTTAAATGACCTCCCCTTTATGCTAAGACTGTGGCCCTTGGTTCTGGACTCGCCCAACATTGGGAACATTTCTCCTGCATCTAGCTTGTCCAGTCCATTTATAATTTTATATGTTTCTGTAAGATCCACCCCTCCTGAATTGAATTGAATTGATTGAAATGAATCCTTCTAAACTCAAGTTGAATACAAGCCTAGTCTTTTCAATCTTTCCTCATATGACAGTCCCGCCATCCAGGGATCAATCTCGTGAACCTACGATGGCTGCACTGCCTCAATCACAAGGATGTCCTCCTCAAATTAAGAGAGAGCAAATTGTAACAGGTCCTGAGGTAGCAGTGAAAAGCCGTTTTGGAGGATGCGAGACTGACGTTTGCAGCGCCCTCTGCCTTCTTATTTTATTTTTTATTTTGTCCCCATTGAGTGTATAGTTTGTAGTGGTTTTTATATTGTTTTTAAGTGTGTATATGTGTGGGGGGGGGGAGGGGGCGGGGGGGTGGCGGGGAAACTTTAAATCTCTTCCCTGTAAGGGGGACTCGACCTTTTCCCTGTCGTGTCTTCACGTTTTGTCGTTTGGAGGCCTAGCACCGTGGAGCGGCCTCCAACCGGAACGACCTGGGGGCGCCAGTCGCGGATCTGGGGGAGCTGGCCGGTTCGGAACGGGAGGAGCTGTGGTGGCTCGCTGCTGCGGCCTGACTCCGGAGCGTGGAGAAGCTGTGGTGGTGCACGGCTGTGCGCCAGAATCCGGAGCTTCGGAGGCTCCAGCCCGCAGGTCCGGTGGACAGTAACATCGGAGCTCACGGGTCCCTGGTGGGAGACCGCTTTTTGGGGCTTCCCCGCAGCGGCAACTTCTCTCCCGCTCTGGAATCGCGGGGTTGATAATGACCCGGAGCGGGGCCTTCACGCCCGGCGCGGCTTTAGCGGGCCGCGGACTTACCAGCGCCCTATCCCCTTGGGCTTTGACATCGGGAGAAGAATGGAGAGCAGGGGAGAGACAATGACTTTGCCTACCATCACAGTGAGGAGGAGATTCACTCTAATGGATGTTTGTGTAAACTGTGTTGGTTGTTAATTGTTTCTTTTTGTTTGTATGATTGCAGAAACCACACTTCATTTGAGGTTCAAATGACAATACACTACATTTTAATTGTAATTTATTTTTCATGTATCCAATCAAGAACAGTATAGGCAAGGAACAGGCCCTTCAGCCACAATGTCGATACTGAACATGAGGCCAAGAACCTCTCTTGTCTACCAGTACATAATCCAGATCCCCCTCCATTACGTACACATCCAAAGTCTCTTAACTGCCACTACTGTTTCTGTTCTTTCTTCTTCTGCCTCCACCACTGTAAGTAAGTGACTCAGCCACACGTTAAGGTACAACACAATTTTATTAAAGCACTCGTAGCAGAGGATCTGCAGTACACATTACATCTCCAAGCTGCTGCATCTACTGCGTGATGTAGGTGAGTTCTAATATTATAAAGCATGTACTAGGGCGGGATACTACTAACAAGCACGATGATTGTCTAGCATGCAATAGCAGATCTACAACCACCATCAATCCCGACAGCGTGTTCCAGGCACTCAATTAAATCAGTTTGCATGCTATCCATCAAATTTTGCCTGGATAGCAGGCAAACAATTGTTTTCACTAGATCTTATGATATATGACAATAACAAGCCAATAGTCAATGCCGTCTACGCATGCCAGTGTGAGGCCAAATGCAAATTGGAGGAATATCACCTCTAATTTTGCTGGGGAAGCTTATACAGCGATCGATATCATATTGATTTCTCTCAATGTCAAGTAACCTTTGTCAAGGTATTCCCTCTTTCTCTGTCCCCACTCTAGTCTTCCTGCTAGTACCACTGTTCATATTCCTTCATTAGCAATAGATAATAGGTGCAGGAGTAGGCCACTCAGCCCTTCGAGCCAGCACCCCCATTCAATGTGATCATGGCTGATCATCCCCAATCAGTACCCCGTTCCTGCCTTCTCCCCATATTCCCTGACTTCACTATCTTTAAGAGCCCTATCTAGCTCTCTCTTGAAAGTATCCAGAGAACCGGCCTCCACCGCCCTGTGAGGCAGAGAATTCCCCAGACTCACAACTCTCTGTGTGAAAAAGTGTTTCCTCAACTCCTTTTCTAAATAGCTTAACCCCTTATTTGTAAAAACCCTGGCCCCTGGTTCTGGGACTCCCCCAACATCGGGAACATTTTTTCCTGCCTCTAGCATGTCCAAACCCTTATAAACCTTATATTGTTTCAATAAGATCCCTCTCTCATCCTTCTAAACTCAGAGTATACAACCCAGCCGCTCCATTCTCTCAGCATATGACAGTCGCCGCCATCCCGGGAATTAACCGTGTGAACCTACGCTGCACTCCCTCAATAGCAGAATGTCCTTCCTCAAATTAGGAGAACAAAACTGTGCACACATATAATCCAGAGTGCGGTCTCTTTGCTCCTATACTCAACTCATCTGTGTATGAAAGGCCAACATGCCATTCGCTTTCTTCACTGCCTGTCTGTACCTGCATGCTTACTTTCATTGATGATGAACAAGGACCCCCTAGGATCCCGTTGTACTTCCCCCTTTTCCCCAATTTAACCCATTTAGATAATAATCTGCCTTCCTGTTTTTGCTACCAAAAGTGGATAACCTCACATTTATCCACATTAAACTGCATCTGCCCACTCACCCAGCCTGTCCAAGTCACCCTGCATTCTCATAGCATCCTCCTCACAGTTCACACTGCCACCCAGCTTTGTGTCATCTGCAAATTTGGTAATATTACTTTGAATCCCTTCATCCACATCATTGATTTATATTGTAAATAGCTGCGGTCCCAGCACCGTGCCTTGCGGTACACCACTAGTCACTGCCTGCCATTCTGAAAGGGGATCTGTTAATCCCTACTCTTTGTTTCCTGTCTGCTCAACCAATTTTCTATCCATGTCAGCACCCTACCCCCAATACCAATGTGCCCTAATTTTTGCCAACTAATCCCCTATATGCGGCCTTATCCAATGCGTTCTGAAAGTCCAGGTACACTAAATCCACTGGCTCTCTCTCCATGTCCATTTTACTTGTTACATCCTCAAATAATTCCAGAAGATTAGTCAAGCATGATTTCCAATAACCAATAACCATATAACCATATAACAATTACAGCACGGAAACAGGCCATCTCGGCCCTACAAGTCCGTGCCGAACAACTTTTTTTCCCCTTAGTCCCACCTGCCTGCACTCATACCATAACCCTCCATTCCCTTCTCATCCATATGCCTATCCAATTTATTTTTAAATGATACCAATGAACCTCCCTCCACCACTTCCACTGGAAGCTCATTCCACACCGCTACCACTCTCTGAGTAAAGAAAATTAAACTGGTCTAGAATTCCCTGTTTTCTCTCTCTTAAAAAGTGGGATAACATTAGCTAACCCTCCAATCCACCACAGGAACTGATCCGGAATCTATAGAACATTGGAAAAAAATTATCACCAATGCATCCATGATTTCTAGAGCCACTTTTCCTTAGTAAGTACCCTGGGATGCAGACCATCAGGCCCTGGGGATTTATCACGCCTTCTGTCCCATCAGTCTATCCAACACCATTTGTTCCTTCCTAATGTGGATTTCTTTCAGTTTCCTGTCCGTCACCCCTGATCCTCAGGAAAGATTGTGTGTGTCCTCCTTAGTGAAAGACGGATCCAAAGTCCCTGTTCAACTCACTGCCACTTCCTTGCTCCCCATATTAAATTCACCCCTTTCAGTCTTCCCCTCCAAGGACCAACAATGGAGCATTGTGGGTTCCTTTGACCATCGGTTGGCAGCTCCCATTGTTTTTCTGTACCTCTTCATAACCTCTAGTTTTCCCTTGCCCCTGACACTCCAGTTCAGAAGAAGGGTTCTCGACCCATAACGTCACCTATTCCTTTTCTCCCAGAGATGCTGCTTGACCCACTGAGATTGTTACTGCAGCATGTTGTGGTCTACCGGGTGGGGGAGGGGTTTGTGGGGGAGGGAGGTTGGGGAGGGGGGGGTATGGGGGAGTCGGAGGCTGTGTGGAGGGAGGGTGGGGAGGGTCAGTCTGGGGAGTGGGGTGTAGGGGTAGGGTCTGGGTGTGGAAGGGGAGGGGTCGGTTGGGAAGTGTGTGGTGTGGGGTATGAGGAGTGTGTGGGGGGTTGGCTGGTGGTGTAAGGGGAGGTGTGGGTGAGGTGGTGGTGTGGCCGGACGGGCTATGTGGTGGGTTTGGTGTGACGGGGACCAAAGCGCGCTGGTCCCTTTGGGAGAGGGGCTTGGTGGGAGAGGGTTTTTGCGGGGAGGGGGGAACCTTCGAATCCTTCATAACTTTTGTACTATTTTTCATTCACCACAAACGTATTTGATTTGCAGCAGTGGAGAATGGTGAGTTAAGGTGGGGAAAATTGTAGCGCTGGTGGGGGATCGTTTTTTGTGCAAACTTTATTTACAATGCAGGACGAATGTGGTGAAGATGAGATTTTTTGTATATACAGTAGACCATGTGACAGACCTCCGTTGGGTCTGTCTGTTCCCCCAACGTTCAGTTTTGCCGGGGAGGGGGGGGCAGCATGTTGGCGTCACACAACCACTAACTACCCAGCCCTCCCCCCCCCGCACACCCGCTACCTCCCCTTGATATATATTAATTATTAATTGGCTCCTTATTGGCCCCATAACGGCCCTTTTCTACCGACGCTTGGCATAGCCCCCCAACGCCAAATTCAGCGCAGCGGTGTCGTTAGAAGAGTTAGGGGGGTGTAGAGAGTGAGGGCAGAAAGAGAAGGTTCAGAGACCATATATAGGGGGGAAAGCAGGGAGGGGGGGGGAAAAAAAACAAGAGGTAGGGGGGAGGGTAGAGGGAGAGGTGGGAAGGGAGGTGGAGGAGGTGGGGTGAAGGGTATTTGGAGAGGTGGGACAGAAGGTAGGGGGAGAGGTTTAGGGGGGAGGGTGGAGTCGGAGAGGGTGTTGTTGGCGTGGAGAAGTGGTGAGGGAATGGGGGAGGGGGAGAGTCAGGGGAAGGGAGTGGGGTACGGTGTGGGAAAGTGACGTGTTCATAGGTGGGGGTATGGGGTGAAGGGTGGGAGATTGTGAGCAGGGGTTATGGATGGTGAGAACGAGGGCTTAGGTGTTGACTTAGCGTGGGGTGGAGTAAGGGGGGGGTCAGCCACCAACCCCAGTTTCATATCCATTCCGTGTGTCCGGTTGATTTTCGCAGATCAACAGAGTCTGACCTCTTGGTCCCTACTCCCCCCTCATGCCATCCATAGAGACTGAGCACACACCCACACTTCCTCCGGGGTTTATACCCCCTAGCCCCCTCCCACCCCGTCAAAGGTGGGCTTTTTCACGGGCGTGATTGCAGGAGCTAGATTCTCATCGTCAACATTTTTTAAACACTATAATCACTTTTATTTGTCATTGATGGGAAGAATCCTCTCAGCCTGCTCAAGCGGAGGGGGGACTGAGTAAGGTTTGGGCTCCAAAACTCCACACGCCGTACGTTCACCATATTTATCTAAAAGAAATATACAGTGCATACAGGAATTAAGTGCATTTGTCAATAGTGCCTTTTTAATAAACTTCTAAGACCAAGCTCCGTCAGCCACCATTTGCAGTAATCGGTGCCTTTCAACTTCAAGCTCAAACACCGCGCCCCCATTTGAAGGCAAGTAAGTAAGGCCCTTTCAACTTCAAATACTTCAAAACCAAAGCACCCAAACACCGATTATGCAGGCAGAGCCTTTCTTTACTTCACACAAGCCATAGTTTCACTTTCAAACCACATTAAGTGTACTCACAGTTTGGTAATACTTTGTTCAGTGTTATTCAGAGCGCATAGAGGACGGTGACCCTTTGGCTCATCCATCTTGCACGAGAGCAAGTGAGGCACACTACTTTCCTGGTTTTATATTCCCCGTCCCCCCCCTCCAGCATGGGGGCAGCAGAGAGTAATTGTGATTTTTTTTAAACTTCCAGCCAAACACAGACCCACGCCACCCGTTTGCAGTATAGTAGTGCCCGTTATTGCAACTTCATGCCACCATGTTGCAGTAAGTAGTGCCTTTCAGACTTCAAACCACCAAACCCCATGCCCTATTACAAGCAAGTAGGTGCTTTCACTTCAAACCACACTCACGCCGCCATTAGCCGTAAAAGAGGCCTTTCCACTTCAAGGTCAAGCTCCCAAGCCGACCATTTTTGCAGTAAGTAGTCCTTCACTTCAAGCCCAAAACAACCACCCACGCACCATTTGCATTAAGTAGTTCCTTTCAACTTTAAACCACAGCTCTCAAGCCACCATTTTGCATTAAATAGTGCCTTTCAACTTCAGCCAAAGTCCCCAACCACCATTGCAGTAACGAGATGCCTTCAAAACCTCATTCCGCCATTTTGCCGTACGTATGCATTTCAACTTCAAGCAAAGCACCCCAAAGCCCCATTTGCAGTAAGTAGTTCTTTCACCGTCCATAAGACAAAGCACCCAAAACAACCATTTGCGGCATGCCTTTTTCTCCTTCACAACAAAACATAGTTTCATTTTCATAAACCACCATTAAGGGTACTCGACAGTTTGTAGACATTTGTTCATTTGTCATTCAGAGCTCAGAGAGAACGGGACCCCTTGCTTCATACCATCTTGCAGATAGTGGATGAGGCACACCACTTCCTGAGAGAATGGTGAATTTTTTATAAAAAACATTATATCTCTTCTGATTTGTCATCGATTGAAAATTCCTCGCACGTTCCGAAATGCGAGTTGGCCAAAATGAGGCCTAGTTGGCGGCGTTCTGGTCGGAAATATAATCGTCAACACAATTTGTGGATTGTGGGTGCCCAAAGCGTCAAGATCATAGATTTCGTATATAGATAGATATGCCTGTTTTGGAGACATACGGAACTCGAGAGGCTGGAATACAATGTAGCGCACTCAGCGGGTCGGCTTTTTATCGAGACTACTTCAGCAGAGAATCTGGTCACCTTCAGCCCAGGGCAAACTTGCTTCCCAGGGTGACGGGGATGATTGGCATGCGAGGGTGGCCAGTCCTCACCCTTTCAACGGTGGTATCGTGTAGCGTGGAGCGATTCCGGCCAAGCTTACCCCCGCTCATCGCACTCCATCCGTCGTAATTGCTCATAAGAGCGTACGACTCCATGTTCCTTCCCAGAAGCCCGCCCCACGCAACATAAGCCGCCTTTGCCGAGTTGCACCCAGCGTGGCCGTTTCGCGTTACTTCTGCTGAGGCACGTAACTTTACATGCTGCCTTCCCGCCCCGTCCTCATAACTCTTTCCCTCCCCCTCGCACCTTTTTCCTTCCCGTCCAGACGCTCCCTGGCGTTTACCCGTTGTTCACCACCTGACCGGCGGTATTGGTTCCCCAGTGGTTCGCTCCTCTATAATTGAGTCCTCCCCCGTTACAATCGCGGGTCCTGGGGTGGGAGAATTGTATACACATGGCCTTGGCCTGTAACGATACTAGGTGTATGCCGGTTAACAGACTTGGACCAGCCGTCTGTCACGTGCTGCGGTGATGTGAGACTACGTGTTCCACGTCTACATGCATTGTGAGAGTTGCAGCCCTCTGTTCCAAGACTCTGAAGGGGCTAATCCTCAGGGTTTTGGTGCTACATTTTAGTCCACGCTCCCCTGATGGCCAGCGCATCGTTTCTGCTGCCTCCCCTTTCCGCGTGCCTTGTCCCACGCCCGCATTGTTCCACTTGTAGGGGAGCAAACACGTGTGTCACTGTGACTGTGGAGGCCGACCGTCAAACCGCTGGTCGCGCGGGATGGTCGTAGGGCGAGGAGTTCTGTGTTAAGTTGGCCGTGATATTAATTTGACTTTATCGTAAACCATTACTTTTGTAAAACTGTCCCCATATGCAGCCTTTGATTCGTGCGGCATTTGTATATTTATTTTTATTTTGTTGAATAACGTATTCTTTATAATAATCTTTATTTTAAACAGTGTACGTAAAACGCGTGGCGGCCTGGCTGGCGCACGCATTTTGCTGGGAACCCCTTGCGTTTTTTGCGGGAGCAGGCTCCTACTGAAAGTCGTACCTTCGGGTTCACTGGAGTTGGCTTGACTGGTTTCGTCGCGTTTGTTTGCTTTTGGTGCACGTGTCAGTGTCAGTGCAGCGCTGACCCACCATATGTGGCCACTGTGGCATAGATTGCTGATTAAATTAAGATGAAGTTAATTTCTGAAAGTAAAAGTCTGTTAAAAAATCTCAGTTGTTGCCCTTGCAACTACCGCCAAAGTGTTACGACTATCCTGCCATGCGCGCACCACTCCCCACGTTCCTCACCCCCTCCATCGATGATAAAAAACCGTACTATTGCTATAGCTCCTGTGCTTCGTCCACTCACCCCTCCCTCTCCCCCCCTCACACCCCTCCCTCCCCTCCCTCAAGTCCTCAAGACTATGGCGACAACATTCCCCCTCCATCACCCATCCCCACCCCTCCCTTCACCCTCCTCCCCCTCTCCCTCTCATCATCCACTCTTTACTCCCCTCTCCCCTCCCCTCCCGCCCCCCCTCTCCCCTCCCCTCCTCTCCCCCCCCACCCCTCCCCTCCCCCTCCCTCCTCCCCTTTTCCGCCCCCCCCTCCCCCTCTCCCTCCCCCCTCCCCTTCCCCCCTCCCACTCCCCTCTCCCTCCCCTCCCCTCTCCCTCACTCTCCCTTCCCCCCTCCCTCTCCCCTCCCCCTCCCCCTCCCCCTCACCCTCCCCCCTTTCTCCCCCTCTCTTCTTCCCCCTCCCCTCCCCCCCTTTCTCCCTCCATACTTCTCTTCTCTCCTCCCCCTCCCCCCCTCTCTCCCCTCTCCCCCTCCCCTTCCCCCCCTCTCCCTCACCCCCCCTCCTCACCCCCCCCCCCCTCCCTCTCCCCCTCTCCCTCTTCCCCTCCCTGCTCCCTCCTCCCCTCCCTCCCCCCTCCCCCCCTCCTCCCTCCCTCACCTCCCCCCTCCCTCTCCTCCTCTCCCCTCCCTCTTTCCCTCACCCCCCCTCCAACCTCCCTGCAGGTCCCTCCCTTATCACCTATCCTATTGCCCGTCCTCCATGCCTATCCACCGTCCCTCACTCCCTCAACACACGGTGTCTCTCACACCCAAAAAAACCCTCCACCCCTCCTCACCCCCTCCCTCAACCAACACGCGCGTTTCCTTTCTCCGTCCACATCGCCTCTATCAAAAAAACACGCATCCCAATCTGTTTCCCTCCCCCGATCGCCCCCCTCCTTCGCCCTCACTCCCCCCCTCTCCTCCACCCTCTCCTCCCCCGGCACATCCCCCTCCCGCACCCCAGCCTCCCACACTCTCTCTACAACTGGTCTCCCCCTCCGAACGAATCGCTCTCCCTCCACTGTCCTCCGTTTCTCCACCCCTCCTCACCCCACCCGGCGCGCTACTCGCTCCTTATGCCCCTCGTGCCCGCACTCACTCCACTTCGCCCCTTGCCGACATCACTGAGCCTCACCCACTTGTGTCGAGCCGCTCACTCCCTCCCTCAACCACCTCCTCTTTTCCCTCACCCCTCCTCCTCCTCCCCTCCCTCCGCCCCCCTCCTCCTCCTCATCCTTCCCTCCTCCCCCCCCCCTCCTCCCCTCCTCCTCCTCCTCTTCCCCCCCTCATCCTCCTCCCTCCACCTCGTCTCCTCACCCCCCTCCCCCCACTTTTCCCCCACCCTCCTCCCCTCCCATCCCCATTCCCCTCCCTCACCCCTCCTCCTCCCTTCTCCCTCTCCCCCACCCCCCCGCCTCCCCCTCACTCCCTCCTCACCTCACCCCTCTCGTCACCCCTCCTCAACTCCAGTTACCGTTACTACCAGTCTTCCCATTAACTCCCTCAACTTGTCCTTTCCTCCTCCCCTCACCCATTCTGTCCTTCCCTCTAGACCCCTTGTTAAAATTTCTTTTTGTCCCCCCTCCCCCCTCCTCACCCCTCCTCACCCCTCCCTCACCCCTCCCTTTCCCCACCCCTTCCTCACCCCTTCCCCTCCTTTTCCCTCCCTCTCCCCTCCATCCACCCCCCCTTTCCCCCCTCCCTCCCCCCTCCCTCTCCCCTCCCTCCCCATCCCCCCTGCACCCCTCATTTTCTGCCCTTGCCCTCTTCCACCCTCCCCTTCTTCCAGGTTGTCCTGCCCCCCCCCCCCACCCCTCTCCTGCACCCCTCCCCCCCTTTTCTCCTCCTTCACCCAAGTCCCTCCCCCTTCGACTCACATCCATTAGCTTCCACCACCCTCCACCCCTCCCCATCTTCCACCCTCCCTGTCCCCACCTTCTCCCTCCCCCCCCACTCCCTTCCTCCGAAATTCTTTTCCTGAGACCAAAGCCCTTCCCCCTCCCCTCTACCCCACCCTCCCCCCCCGCCTTCTCCCCCCCCCCCCTCGCAGTCGGTCAATGCTCCCTCAGAGACACCTCCATCGCCCCCTACCTCGCTCACCCCCACACCTCCCTCTCCCCCAAATCACCCCCACTCCCTCCATCAAACCCCATGGCTCCCTCACCCCTCCCATAGAGTTCACCCCTCTACCAAATCTCCCTCCCCCTCCCTCAGATCAGCACTTCTCTACGCAGACCTTAGTCACCCCCTACCTCACATCCACCCCCGTCCCTCAATATCACCTGTCGAAACACTCTGATCCCTCGTCTCCCTCAACGCCCTCCCTCCCCCTCACCCCTGTATCACTCCACTTGAATTCTGAAGTTGTTCCAGCACCAACCACAGAGCTAATCGGGCAGAGTGTGCGTGAGAGCAACGCCTTCCCTCCCTCCCTCCCTCCCTCGCCTTTGTTTGAACTGCAATAAACACGCTGGCCTCCAGCTATTTTCTCCCAGTCTCCTAGGCGACCAGGTGAGAGAGCTTGCCGTACAGGTGAGGCAGCAGTGTTGGGGTTGGAGCCACCTGGATTACCTGTCAGCCGGTCGCTCCCAGCACCGCTCCACGACTCTACCCCTGCCGCAGATACTGCCTAGATGTCAGCAGCAGCAGCGTGCAGCTCTGCTCAATGAGATTCCTCGAAACATGGGCCAACTACATGAAGAAAACAGACACCAACAAAGACGAAATAAAGTCACCTGGAGGTCCTCAGGTGAGGTGGCGGGGTGAAGCTGAGACTAGATGCTGGATAGTCTGAAGAAGGGTCTCGACCATTCCTTCTCTCCAGGCACCCAGTATAGGAGCAAAGAGGTCCTTCTCCAGTTGTACAGGGCCCTGGTGGGACCACACCTGGAGTATCGTGTGCAGTTTTGGTCTCCAAATTTGAGGAAGGACATCCTTGCTATTGAGGCATTGCAGCGTAGGTTCACAAGGTTAATCCCCGGGATGGCGGGACTGTCATATGAGGAAAGATTGGAAAGACTAGGCTTGTATTCACTGGAATTTAGAAGGATGAGAGGGTATCTTATAGAAACGTATAAAATTGCACAAGGAATAGACGAGCTAATGTTCCCAATGTACGGGGAGTCCAGAACCAGGGGCCACAGTCTACGAATAAAGAGGCGGCCATTTAAAACAGAGATGAGAAAAAACTTTTTCACACAGCTGTCAATTTGTGGAATTCACTGCCACGGAGGGCAGTGGAGGCCAATTCACTGGATGAATTTACAAGAGAGTTAGATAGAGCTCTCGGGGCTGGTGGAATCAAGGGATATGGGGAGAAGGCAGGCACGGGTTACTGGTTGTGGATGATCAGCCATGATCACAATGAATGGCGGTGCTGGCTCGAGGGGCCAAATGGCCAACTCCTGCACCTATTTTCTATGTATTCCTTCTGTCCTGCTGAGTTACTCCAGCATTTTGTGTCTACCTTCGATTTAAACCAGCAATAGACAATAGGTGCAGGAGTAGGCCATTCGGCCCTTCGAGCCAGCACCGCCATTCAATGTGATCATGGCTGATCATCCCCAATCAGTACCCCGTTCCTGCATTCTCCCCATATCCCCCGACTCCGCTATCTTTAAGAGCCCTATCTAGCTCTCTCTTGAAAGTATCCAGAGAACCGGCCTCCACCGCCCTCTGAGGCAGAGAATTCCACAGACTCACAACTCTCTGTGAGAAAGTGTTTCCTCATCTCCGTTCTAAATGGCCTACCCCTTATTCTTAAACTGTGGCCCCTGGTTCAGGACTCCCCCAACACTGGGAACAGCATCTACAGTTCTGTGCTACACACTAGATGCTGGGCGGCTGGGGTTGGGACAGATAGTGTGCAGGCACTGGGACCAGCCCAGTACACCACCTTAGTAAACATGGACAAGGTTGGCTTAAGGGCCTTTCTTCGGTTTAAACCAGCATCTGCAGTTCCTTCCTACAAACCCCTCATAAGTTTTCTCTCCGCTCTTTCCAGCTTCATTCTGGAATATTCACGGACAAACTCCCCTAACTCGTTTGGAGAGGGAATTCCAAAGAGTCACCAATCTCTGGAGAAAACACTTTGTACCCGCGGCCGAAGCCTTAATTGGAGGCTGTGTCCCCAGTTCTGAGACTCCTTATCTAGGGAGAGTACCATGCCTATGTCAACCTTGTCAAGCCTCTAAAGAATGTTGTCCATTTCAACATCTCCTCCCTTCCTTCGAAATTTCAAAGAGAGTTGGTTGCAACACCAAAGAAAGACACAAAAAGCTGTAGTAACTCAACAGGTCAGACCGCATCGTCAGAGAGAGGGAATGGGTGACGTTTTCTCCTGAGACGCTGTCTAACCTGCTGAGTTACTCCAGCATTTTGTATCTATCTTCGGTTTAAACCAGCATCTGCAGTTTCTTCTTACACATTTGATTGCAGCTGGACAGTTTTAGAGATTCTGCCTTTAAACAGTAACGTCCAGATTCAGGAGCAGCTTCCTCATTTGTAAGAAGGAATTGCAGGTGCTGGTTTAAACCGAAGATAGACACAAAATGCTGGAGTAACTCAGCGGGACAGGCAGCATCTCTGGAGAGAAGGGACGGGTGACATTTCAGGTTGTTTAGACTGAAGAAGGGTCTCGACCCAAAACGTCACCCATTCCTTCTCTCCACAGATGCTGCCTGACCCGCTGAGTTACTCCAGCACTCTGTGAAACGTCACCTATCCATGTTCTCCAGAGATGCTGCCTGACCCGCTGAGTTACTCCAGCACTCTGTGAAACGTCACCTATCCATGTTCCCCACAGATGCTGAGTTACTCCAGCACTCTGTGAAACGTCACCTATCCATGTTCTCCAGAGATGCTGCCTGACCCGCTGAGTTACTCCAGCACTCTGTGAAACGTCACCTATCCATGTTCTCCACAGATGCTGCCTGGCCCGCTGAGTTACTCCAGTATCTTTGCTTGTGTCTGCAGCTTCTTCACAAGCAGCTTCTATTAAACACTACAAACTCCATTCTAAACTTCAAACTACAAACTACTGTTGTTGCACTAGAGACTTTGGGATTTGTTTTTTTTTTTTAAATTTCTTGAACATTTTGAATGTGTGTTTATTATAATATCTATGTGTGTTTACAAACCTGTTATGCTGCTCATAAATTCATGTCATAATGCTGAATTAGGCCATTCGGCCCATCAAGTGAACTTCACCCTTCAATTATAGAAATTAGGTGCAGGAGTAGGCCATTCGGCCCTTCGAGCCTGCACCGCCATTCAATATGATCATGGCTGATCATCCAACTCAGTATCCCTGGTTGATCCCCAGTATTATGGTTGATCTATTCTTCTTCATTCTTACCGTGACATTTGCTGCAAGTAAGAATTTCATTGTTTCAGAGCCAATTAAGCACTCTTGAATCTTAACCATCCAACAGCAAACTCAGCAGGCAGTGAAGAAAGTGAATGGCATGTTGGCCTTCACAACAAGAGGAGTTGAGGATAGGAGCAAACAGGTCCTTCTGCAGTTGCACAGGTGAGACCACACCTGGAGTATTGTGTGCAGTTTTGGTCCCCTAATTTGAGGAAGGACATTCTTGCTATTGAGGGAGTGCAGCGTAGGTTTACAAGGTTAATTCCCGGGATGGCGGGACTGTCAAATACTGAGAGAATGGAGCAGCTGGGCTTGTATACTCTGGAGTTTAGAAGGATGAGAGGGTAACTTATTGAAACATTTAAGATTATTAAGGGTTTGGACACGCTAGAGGCAGGAAACATGTTGGGGGGGTCCAGAACCAAGGGCCAGAGTTTAAGAATAAGTGGTAAGCCGTTTAGAACGGAGATGAGGAAACACATTTTCTCACAGAGAGTTGTGAGTCTGGAATTCTCTGCCTGAAAAGGGCAGTGGAGGCCAAGTCACTGTATGGATTTAAGAGAGAGTTAGATAGAGCTCTAGGGGCTAGTGGAGTCAAGGGATATGGGGAGAAGGCAGGCACGGGTTATTGATAGGGGACGATCAGCCATGATCACAATGAATGGCGGTGCTGGCTCGAACGGCCGAACGGCCTCCTCCTTCACCTATTTTCTTTGTTTCTATGTTTCTAAAAGTTGGATCTGCTTCTAGAGCTTCCTCTGGTGGTTCGTTCAGATACAGACTACCCTGTGAATGAAAATGTTGCTCCTGAACTTCCTGTTAACTCTATCACTTCTCACCATAAGCCGTGTTGGAATCTTCCATCCTGGGAAAAAGTCTGTGAACATTCACTATATCCGTGCCCCAACTGGTCTTGTACACCTCAATGAGGTCACCCCTTAGTTTCCAAAGAAAACATTTGCAACCTATCCAGCTTCTTCCTCTTACTCAAGCCTGCGAGCCCAGAAAGCATTCTGGAAAATCTCTTCTGCACCTTTTCCAGTCATTGTGTTTCTTCAAGGTAGAGAGATGCCTGGAATTTAAAGTGAGTGAGGGGTTTGAGTATAGAGCGGTGATCCCATTCAACTGTACAGTGTTGTCACAGGGCTTGGCATGGTGGATGTGTATGTACCTGGCAGGCAGCTTGTCGCTGGACTTTACCTTGCACTAAACGCTATTCATTGTAATCCATGGATTGTCACCTTGTCAAGGAGGAGGATCTTGTGTGGTCCTGAGATCCTGAGAGCGATGCCGTCTGGAGCTATGCTCCTGGTAGGGCCACCCGTGGCGGTAAGGTCGAGGGGGAGGTCTCTGACAAAGAGCCAATCCAACCAAGACCTCAACGGTGGAACAGGCGGAGGACGATGGCTGACCTTAGTGGAGCGTCACAACGGCTGGGAAGGCGGATGAAGGCTGCAGCAGAAAAGGGTCTCCGGTCGTCTTGGACTCCATGCCACTGGATCCTGACCCAGATCTGTCAAGGACCGTGGGGTGGCTGTCTGTGCACCAGTCTCCCCCACGTTAAACAAAGTCACACACAGGCGTCCTCCATGAGGGGACAGCCACACTCGTTTCCAGTGACCGCCGATGATGATGAATCATGGATAGTCTTTCAGCTGACTGGATAGCACGCAACAAAAGCTTTTCACTGTACCACGGTACACGAGGCAATAAACTAAACTGAAAGATAGCATGTTGGCAGCTGAAGAGGAACCTCTATCCTGGTTTAGTTTAGTTTAGAGATATAGCGCGGAAACAGGCCCTTCGGCCCACCGTGTCCGCGCCGACAGCCATCCCCGCACACTAACACTATCCCACACACACACCAGGGACAATTTACATTTACACCAAGCCAATTAACCTACAAACCTGCACGTCTTTGGAGTGTGGGAGGAAACCGCAGCACCCGGAGAAAACCCACGCAGTCACGGGGAGAACGTACGAACTCCGTGTCTCTGGCCTTGTGAGGCAGCAGCTCTACCCGCTGCACCACCCTGCCGCCCCATCTACAAAGAGTGACCTGATAATGGCAGCCCACCTTGCCGCTAGTACAGGTAGTGGCGTGCGAGATTCTGTGTGTTCACTGCCCACTGTGTTCCGTCTGGTCTGGGGCTGTTGGTGAGACCAGTGATGTATTCAGCAACTGAGGATATGACTGCCGACATATAGGCTGGGTGGGCATGGTAACTAGAGTCTGTCTCCACCAGGAGAATGTCTTTGACATGATATTGGGCATGAATGTGAGGCAAACACAAGAGACTTCCAAAGCTCCAGAGAAAACAATCTACTGTAGGTTTGTTGAGATTGTAGCTGAAACCCTCTAATCCAGGAACGAATGGATGAATAAGTTTATTGGCCAAGAATGTTCACATACAAGGAATTTGCCTTGGTGCTCCGCCCGCAAGTAATAACACAACATACAGTGACAATTAAGAATAAAACATAAAACATTAAAACAACAGGAAACATGTTCCCGATGCTGGGGGGAGTCCAGAACCAGGGGCCACAGTTTAAGAATAAGGGGTAGGCCATTTAGGACGGAGACGAGGGAACACTTTTTCTCACAGAGAGTGGTGAGTCTGTGGAATTCTCTGCCTCAGAGGGCAGTGGAGGCCGGTTCTCTGGATGCTTTCAAGGGAGAGTTGGATAGGGCTCTTAAAGATAGCGGAGTCAGGGGATATGGGGAGAAGGCAGGAACGGGGTACTGATTGGGGATGATCAGCCATGATCACATTGAATGGCGGTGCTGGCTCGAAGGGCCGAATGGCCTACTCCTGCACCTATTGTCTATTAAAAAAATTAAGATGAACACATTATAGTGTAAACATGTGAATGAAATAAAATACCAGAGCAAAAGGAGGCTACAGACTTTTGGTTATTGAATCGAGCTACTACTTGGTTGAATAAGTTAGGTCTTTATTCTCTGGAGCACAGAAGGTTAAGGGGGGACTTGATAGAGGTCTTTAAAATGATGAGAGGGATAGACCGAGTTGATGTGGACAAGCTTTTCCCTTTGAGAATAGGGAAGATTCAAACAAGAGGACATGACTTCAGAATTAAGGGACAGAAGTTTAGGGGTAACATGAGGGGGAACTTCTTTACTCAGAGAGTGGTAGCGGTGTGGAATGAGCTTCCAGTGGAAGTGGTGGCGGCAGGTTCGTTGGTATCATTTAAAAATAAATTGGATAGGCATATGGATGAGAAGAGAATGGAGGGTTATGGTATGAGTGCAGGCAGGTGGGACTAAGGGAAAAAAGTTGTTCGGCACAGACTTGTAGGGCCGAGATGGCCTGTTTCCGTGCTGTAATTGTTATATGGTTATATATGGTTATACTCGTGGAAAAAAAGCTGTTTTTATGTCTGGTTGTGGCGGCTTTGACAGTCCGGAGTCGCCTTCTGGCGGGAAGTGATTCAATTCTGGTAAACGCCCACTGCATCCTCTCCAAAGCCTCCACATCCTTGCCGTGATGGGGCTGACCAGAAATGTACGCAATACTCCAAATGCGGCCTGACCACACATTTATCAAGCTGCAACGTGACTTCCTGAATCTTGCACTGAATGCCCCAACTGATGAAGTCAAGCACATCCTAATGCCACTACTTTAACACCCTTGTGTTGCCACTTTCACAGAGCTATGGACTTGGAGAGTGCCGATACTGGAATCTTGCACAAAAAAGCAAATCACTGGAGGGACTCAGTGGGTCAGGCAGCATCTGCGGAGGGAAATGAACACACAACGTTTCGGATGGGGATCCTTTTTCACACTGAAGGGGGTCGAGATTATTAAGGGTTTGGACACGCTAGAGGCAGGAAACATGTTCCCGATGTTGGGGGAGGCCAGAACCAGGGGCCACAGTTTAAGAATAAGGGGTAAGTCATTTAGAACGGAGACGAGGAAATGATGGCCCTTCGAGGAAACACTTTTTCTCACAGAGAGTGGTGAGTGTGGAATTCTCTGCCTCAGAGGGCGGTGGAGGCAGGTTCTCTGGATGCTTTCAAGCGAGAGCTAGATAGGGCTTTTAAAGATAGCGGAGTCAGGGGATATGGGGAGAAGGCAGGAACAGGGTACTGATTGGGGATGATCAGCCATGATCACATTGAATGGCGGTGCTGGCTCGAAGGGCCAAATGGCCTACTCTTACACCTATTGTCTATTGTCTAAAGCAGGAACAGGGTACTTATTCTGGATGATCTGCCATGATCACATTGGATGGTGGTGCTGGCTAGAAGGGCCGAACGGCCTACTCCTGCACCTACTATCTATGTTTCTATGTTTCGCTGAACACTTATGCTTCTTCTACCTTGGCCAACACGATCTCCCGGTTGCCAAACACTTTAACTTCCCCTTCCCATTGCCACACTGACTTTCCTGTCCTGGGCCTCCTCCTTTGTCAGAGTGAGGCCACATAGCAAATTGGAGGAACAACAATTGACTTCTCTAATTTCAAGTAACTCCTGTATTCCCTCCCCTCCCCCCATCCTGGTCCTACCTGTTCTACTTGTATCCATCTTGTTATCAGACCTTCTCCAGCCAACAATGGGCCATTGTGGGCTCCACCCTTCCTGATTCGTCACCTATTCCATCACTCCATAGAGTTGCTGAGTTCTCCAGCATTTTTGTCTACCTTTGATTTCTCCAGCATCTGCAGTTCCTTCTTAAACCCTTCCTGAGGTCATCTGCTGCCAACCCTGACTGGTCCTGGCCTTTTCTAGCCTCCACTTTATTTCCCCCCCCCCCGCTCTCCGCACCTTTACTTTCAGTCTGAAGGAGGGTTCCGACCCAAAACATCACCAATTCTTTGTTCTCCACAGATGCTGCCTGACCCGCTGAGTTACTCCAGCACTCTGTGAAACGTCACCTATCCATGTTCTCCACAGATGCTGCCTGACCCGCTGAGTTACTCCAGCACTCTGCGAAACGTCACCTATCCATGTTCTCCACAGATGCTGCCTGACCCACTGAGTTACTCCAGCACTCTGTGAAACGTCACCTATCCAGGTTCTCCACAGATGCTGCCTGACCCGCTGAGTTACTCCAGCACTCTGTGAAACGTCACCTATCCATGTTCTCCACAGATGCTGCCTGACCCACTGAGTTACTCCAGCACTCTGTGAAACGTCACCTATCCATGTTCTCCACAGATAGACAATAGACAATAGGTGCAGGAGTAGACCATTTGGCCCTTCGAGCCAGCACCGCCATTCACTGTGATCATGGCTGATCATCCCCAATCAGTACCCTGTTCAATAAGATATCCTCTCATCCTTCTAAACTCCAGACTGTACAAGCCCAGCTGCTCCATTCTCTCAGCACATGACAGTCCCGCAATCCCGGGAATTATCCTTGTGAACGTACGGTGCATCTATGTTTCTATGTTTCAAAAGTCTTCTATCTTGACCACTCTACCCACCTGTGATGCCACTTTCAGGGAACTCCTAGATCCCTCTGCTCTACAACACTACTCAGAGGCCTACCATTCACTGTGTAGGTCCTGCCCATGCTAGACTTCCCAAAATGCAACACCTGACACTTCTCTAAAACCACTTCATGTTTCTCTGTAGACGGAATTACTGGTGAATAATTGTGGCCAGAGGAACAAAGTGGCGGACACTTGTACAGATGATTGGGTGTGGTGTTAGGAAGTGAGGCTCTGGTCTCAGTGCTTGCACGCCGCACTTTGTCTCACCAGATGTATCAGCGCTCTGAATGCAAACCGGTCTAACCACCGGTCTGACTGCGTGTACGACTAACATCATCTAACAGCTCATCTGTGGTGACAAGTTGCAACAGGAAGGTGAGCTGACTGCAGCACCAGCACATGCCTCAGGCTCTCTTTGTTTACAACGCTTTGAATATTTGTGGCCGAAAGGGCCTGTCCCACTTGGGCGTCATTTACGTGACATCATTTATGCTTCACGCATGGCGTGCATTGCGCGCGCAAGGTGCGTGGTGACATACGCAGTGACACGTGGTCGCGCGCGGGCGTCCCAGGATTTTGAGACTCACAAAATCTTCGCACGCCACCTGCGTGACATGCAAATGACGCCCATTGTAGGACAGGCCCTTAACTCGGCCCACCAGGCCTCTGCTGAACATGTTGCCCAGACCATCTCTTAGGTCTTCTTCTACCTCTTGTGAACGAAACATAAACCAAAGGAATAGTTAGATCTCAAGCCGGGTGTTGAGCAGCCTGGTTGTTGTCTCTGTTGGCGTCGATGTCTGCCAGGCCCTGACACAGCTCCATTTGGTGGGTGGTAGAGCGGGCACCCAGAGATGACATGGTTGTCTGTCTGCTGTCCTGCTCCACATTCACCGGCTGGGCTCTGGCGGAGGGAGCCCCCATCTCCACACGCTGGCGTTGAAACGCCCAACTCCAGTACCAAGTCTGTTGAGCTTCACCCATCCACGCTCCTCTGGGGAGCTCAGACCCTGGGCGGCTTTTATCTGGTGAAGAGATGCAACTGTGTAATGGAGATGAGGTTGCCTTCCACTCCTGTGTCCACTTGGTGGCTATCCAGTGTGCTTTTGTCTCGAATGGATGCTGGGAGTTGTGGAGCAAAGGGGTGACGGGACTTCAGTCAGGCGGGCCTCTGCTCTCTCAGGTCAAGTGGTCACCACTCTGGCCCCTTGTGGTGACTACCTGTGGTCAATCTTGGACCGTAGATGGGCTGGTTTTAGTAAGTTTGCAGACAACACCAAGATTGCTGGGGTTATGCACTTTGACAGTAGACAGCAGGATAGAAATCAGCTCAGAAATGGGCCGAGAAATGGCAGATGGAGTTTAATCAGAGCACGTGTGAGGTGGTGCACTTTGGGAGGCCAAAGGTAAGAGGGAAATATACCATTCATGGCGCAATAGACAATAGGTGCAGGAGTAGGCCATTTGACCCTTCGAGCCAGCACCGCCATTCAATGTGATCATGGCTGATCATCCCCAATCAGTACCCCGTTCATGCCTTCTCCCCATATCCAGCATTGATGTACAGAGGGATGTTGGTGTCCAAGTCCACAGCATAAGTGGCAACATAAATGAGTTAAGAATCAGGACGTCACGATGAAGCTCTATAGGACTTTGGACCGTTTAGTTTGTTGTCACGTGTACCGAGGTTCAGTGAGAAGCTTTTGTTGCGCGCTAACCAGTCAGCAGAAAGACAATGATTACAATCGATCAGTTCACAGTGTACAGATACAGGATAAAGGGACTAACATGAATAATGTTTAGTGCAAGGCAAAGCCAGTGAAGTTCAATCAAAGAAAGTACGAGTGTCTCCAATGAGGTAGATAGTAGTTGAGGACTGAAGGTACACAAAAATTGCTGGAGAAACTCAGCGGGTGCAGCAGCATCTATGGAGCGAAGGAAATAGGCGACATTTCGGGCCGAAACCCTTCTTCAGACTGATGGGGGGGTGGGGGGGGGAGAAGGAAAGAAAAGGGGAGAAGGAGGAGCCCGAGGGCGGGCGGATGGGAGGGTGGGAGGAGACAGCTAGAGGGTTAAGGAAGGGGAGGAGACAGCAAGGGCTAGCAAAATTGGGAGAATTCAATGTTAATGCCATCTGGACGCAAGGTCCCCAGGCGGAATATGAGGTGCTGTTCCTCCAATTTCCGCTGTTGCTCACTCTGGCAATGGAGGAGACCCAGGACAGAGAGGTCGGATTGGGAATGGGAGGGGGAGTTGAAGTGCTGAGCCACCGGGTGGTCAGGTTGGTTATTGCGGACTGAGCGGAGGTGTTCGGCGAAACGATCGCCCAACCTACGCTTGGTCTCCCCGATGTAAATCAGCTGACATCTAGAGCAGAGGATGCAGTAGATGAGGTTGGAGGAGATGCAGGTGAACCTTTGTCGCACCTGGAACGACTGCTTGGGTCCTTGAATGGAGTCGAGGGGGGAGGTGAAGGGACAGGTGTTTGCATTTCTTGTAGCGTAGTTGAGGACTGCTCACTAGTTAAGGCTGTGTTTGGAGTATTGCGTGCAGTTCTGGTCGCCTCCATTACAGGAAGCATGTTGAGGGCTTTGGAGATGGTGCAGAGGAGGTTTACCAGAAGGATGCCGGGATTAGAGGGTTTCAGCTACAGGGGGAGGGTGGACAGACTTGGGTTGTTGTCTCTGGAACGTCAGAGGTTGCAGGGTGGCCTGATTGAAGTAGATAAAATTATGAGAAGGTAAACAGTCTTCTTCTTGCCTGCGGCGTGCACAGCCTAAAGTTGTAGGGCAACTTGTTCTATTTGATCTTATTTGTTTGTGTATGCCAGGTTGATTGCATTCGTCGAAACAAGGGCGGACCACGTGAAGGTTGCAATCTCCCACCCAAAGAGTAAACAGTCAGAACCTTTCTTTCTCCAGAATGGAGACAGAAACATAGACAATAGGTGCAGGAGTAGGCCATTCGGCCCTTCGAGCCAGCACCGCCAATCAATTTGATCGTGGCTGATCATCCAACTCAGTATCCTGTACCTGCCTTCTCTCCATATCCCCTGATCCCTTTAGCCACAAGGGCCACATCTAACTCCCTCTTAAATATAGCCAATGAACTGTGGCCTCAACTACCTTCTGTGGCAGAGAATTCCAGAGATTCACCACTCTCTGTGTGAAAAATGTTTTTCTCATCTCGGTCCTAAAAGACTTCCCCCTTATCCTTAAACTGTGACCCCTTGTTCTGGACTTCCCCAACATCGGGAACAATCTTCCTGCATCTAGCCTGTCCAACCCCTTAAGAATTTTGTAAGTTTCTATAAGATCCCCCCTCAATCTTCTAAATTCTAGCGAGTACAAGCCGAGTCTAATGCATTTCGTTGTCTCTGTACTGTACACTGACAATGACAATTAAAATTGAATCTGAATCTGAGTTCTGAATCTATCCATCTTTCTTCATATGAAAGTCCTGACATCCCAGGAATCAGTCTGGTGAACCTTCTCTGTACTCCCTCTATGGCAAGAATGTCTTTCCTCAGATTAGGAGACCAAAACTGTACGCAATACTCCAGGTGTGGTCTCACCAAGACCCTGTACAACATTATAATCTTATTTATATAGCACATTTTTAGTCAACTTGCATTGACCCCAAAGAGCTTCACATAATTACATTACATTTACACACAGGCAAAGGTGGGTGAAGTGTCTTGCCCCAAGGACACAACAACAGTATGCACTCCAAGCGGGATTTGAACCGGCTACCTTCCGGTCGCCAGCCGAACACTTAGCCCATTGCGCCATCTGTCGTCCCATTACATACTAGAGGGCGTAGTTTTAACGTGAGAGAGGCAGGAGATGATGTGTGGGGAAGATGTTCCACACAGAGAGCGGTGGGTGCCTGGACCACGCTGCTGGGGCTGGTGGTGGAGGCAGATAGTGTGTAAGAGACCTTTGGATCGGTACATGGATATACAGAGAATGGAGAGATGTGGATCATATGCAGGCAGATAAGAGCTTGTCCCGGCATCATGTTTGGCACGAACGTTGTGGGCTGAAGGGCCTGATCCTCTGCTGTACTGTTCTTTCTTCTTTAGTTTAGTTTAGAGATACAGCGCGGAAACAGGCCCTTCGGCCCACTGGGTCCGTGCCGACCAGCGATCCCCACACACTTAACACTATCCTATACACCCACTAGGGACAATTTTTACATTTACCAAGCCAGTTAACCTACAAAGCCTGTACGTCTTTGGAGTGTGGGAGGAAACGGAAGATCTCGGAGAAAACCCACGTGGGCCATGGGGAGAACGTGCAAACTCCGTACAGACAGCCTTTCCGGCGCTGCATTCGCTGTGAGGCAGCAACTCTACCGCTGCGCCACCGTGACAGCACGAGCTGTCCAAGTAGTCTCTCTCGTAGAACATAGAACAGCACAACACAGGAACAGGCCCTTCGACCCACAATGTCCATGTTGAACAGGTTAAACTCAATAATTCAACGGTACTTTCTTGTCACATGGTACTGAGGTCCAGTAGAATTCACCTTTCACTTACAATTCAGTAAAAGTGTTAATATACATATGCACAACCTTAGTTAAATAGTTTAGTTTAGAGATACAGCGCGGAAACAGGCCCTTCGGCCCACTGGGTCCGTGCCGACCAGCGATCCCCACACACTAACACTATCCTAATACACACACACTAGGGACAATTTACATTCACACAAAGCCAATTAACCTACACACCTGTACGTCTGTGGAGTGTGGGAGGAAACCAAAGATTTCGGAGAAAACCCACTCTCTACTCCCAAGCCTTTCTTGACGTCCTCTGAGCGAGGGCTATATACGTATGTAGTGACGTTTGTATTTAATCCATGAACCACTGTTGTATAACGTTAGTACCTTCACCAATGTAAAGCACTTTGGCCAACCAGAGTTATTTTTTAAATGTGCTCTAGAAATAAAAGTGACTTGACTTGACTTGTACATGTACACTGAGACAGTATACAAGGGCCACCATGTTTTGGTGGCATTTCAAGTCAACCTAGCCACAAAAGCCCACTGTCCTGGCAGCGTTGCAAGCTCGGCCTGGCCAAGCCAAGTTGCTGGTGTCCACTGTCAAACCGTGCCGCTGTAGGCAGCGTCCGATCCCCACGCTCAAGCCCCTGAAGCGGGGCTTGATCTAATCGAGCCCCAGGCTGCTACAGCGGCCTACTCCATCAACGCCATAATCCGGACACGTCGACCCACAGAAAGCAGTGGAGGCCGATTCACTGGGTGCTTTCAAGAGAGAGTTGGATATAACTCTTAGGGCTAACGGAATCATGGGATAAGGGGAGAAAGCAGGAACGGGGTACTGATTTTAGATGATCATCTACCGCCATCCACAGCATTTGCAACACCACAGATCCAGGCTCGATCCCGACTACGGGTGCTGCCTGTACGGAGTTTGTACGTTCTCCCCGTGACCTGCGTGGGTTTTCTGCAAGATATTCGGTTCCCTGCCACACTCCAAAGACGTGCAGGTTTGTAGGTTAATTGGCTTGGTATAAATGTAAAATGTCCCTAGTGCGCTTGTAGGATGGTGTTAATGTGCGGGGATCGCTGGTCGGTGCAGACTCGGTGGGCCGAAGGGCCTGTTTCCCCGCTGTATCTCTAAACTATGGCACAATTGCCCGCCTTTCTCTGCTGCATTGGTGACTGAATCAGGACTCCCTGTTGAAGAGGGAGTTAGATTTAGCTCTGAGGGCCAAAGGAATCAAGGGATATGGGGAGAAGGCAGAAATGGGGTAGTGATCAGCCATGATCATATTGAATGGCAGTGTTGGCTCGAAGAGCTGAATGGCCTACTCCCGCACCTATTTTCTATGGTACTGTGACCTATGAACAGTCACCCCTTGCCCCTTACCCTGGGGGCACCTCCCACAGCTGACGTTGCAGGTAAACGCGCTCCCCTCACCTTAATCACCTGCCTGCACCTTGACTCGATCCCTCCATTCCCCGCATAGCCACGCACCTGTCTAAATGGCGTCAAGTTGGGAAAAGGGGAAATACAACAGGATCTGGGGGTCCTTGTACATCAGTCTATGAAAGTAAGCATGCAGGTACAGCAGGCAGTGAAGAAAGCGAATGGCATGTTGGCCTTTATAACAAGGGGAATCGAATATAGGAGCAAGGAGGTCCTTCTGCAGTTGTACAGAGCCCTAGTGAGACCACACCTGGAGTATTGTGTGCAGTTTTGGTCCCATAATTTGAGGAAGGACATTCTTGCTATTGAGGGAGTGCATGGTAGGTTTACCAGGTTAATTCCTGGGACGACGGGACTGTCATATGCTGAAAGAATGGAGCAGCTGGGCTTGTACACTCTGGAGTTTAGAAGGATGAGAGGGTTTCTCATTGAAACATATAAGATTGTTAAGGGCTTGGACACGCTAGAGGCAGGAAACATGTTCCTGATGTTGGAGGAGTCCAGAACCAGGGGCCACAGTTAAGAATAAGGAGGAAGCCATTTAGAACGGAGATGAGGAAACATTTTTTCTCACAGAAAGTGGTGAGTCTGTGGAATTCTCTGCCTCAGAGAGCAGTGGAGGCCGATTATCTGGATACTTTCAAGAGAGAGCTAGATAGGGCTCTTAAAAATAGCGGAGTCAGGGGATATGGGGAGAAGGCAGGAACGGGATACTGATTGGGGATGATCAGCCATGATCACATTGAATGGCGGTGCTGGCTCGAAACGCCGAATGGCCTACTCCTGCACCTATTGTCTATTGTCAGCTCTTGTCCCCGGGACTGGCTGCAGTTCCCAGTTCGCAAAAACAAATTGGAAAAAATTCCGCCCGCGGGCCGGATGATTTGGGGTTACGGGCCGGATCCGGCCCACGGGCCGTAGGTTGTCGACCCCTGGTCTACCCTATCAATGCCTCATAATTTTATCAGGTCTCCCCTCAACCTTCAGCGCATCAGAGAAGACATCCACATTTGTCCAACCTCTCTCCTCACAGCTGATTCCAAACGCGGCCTAAACAAAGGTACATAGCAAGCCCATTACTAATTATGGGTATGGATGTATGGAATGTGGTGCAGCAAGTCGAAGGAGTATCAATAGGAGAGACATTGTGAGGTCATGATCTTAATTTAGAGTGATTTGTTTATGAAAGAACTGCAGATGCTGGAAAAATCCACGGTAGACAAAAATGCTGGGGAATAAGGGGTAAGCCATTTAGAACGGAGACGAGGAAACACTTTTTCTCACAGAGAGTGGTGAGTCTGTGGAATTCTCTGCCTCAGAGAGCAGTGGAGGCCGATTATCTGGATACTTTCAAGAGAGAGCTAGATACGGCTCTTAAAGATAGTGGAGTCAGGGGATATGGGGAGAAGGCAAGAACGGGGTACTGATTGTGGATGATCAGCCATGATCACTGGAGTTTAGAAGGATGAGGGGACGATCTTATAGAAACATATACAATTATAAAAAGTACTGGGCAAGTTTGATGCAGGAAAAATGTTCCCAATGTTGGGCGAGTCCAAAACCAGGGGCCACAGTCTTAGAATAAAGGGGAGGTCATTTAAGACTGAGACGAGAAAAAACTTTTCCACCCAGAGAGTTGTGAATTTATGGAATTCCCTGCCACAGAGGGCAGTGGAGGCCAAGTCACTGGATGGATTTAAGAGAGAGTTAGATAGAGTTCTATGGGCTAGTGGAGTCAAGGCATATGGGGAGAAGGCAGGCACGGGTTATTGATAGGGGACGATCAGCCATGATCACAACGAATGCTGGCTCGAAGGGCCGAGTGGCCTCCTCCTGCACCTATTGTCTGTTGCCTGTTGAAACTCAGCGCGTGAGGCAGCATCTATGGAGCAAAAGAATAGGTGACGTTTCAGGTCGAGACCCTTCTTCAGACTCCAAGGGGATTTTCTCTCAGTCTGAAGAAGGGTCACGTCCCAAAACGTCACCCATTCCATCTCTCCAGAGATGCTGCCTGTCCCGCTGAGTTACTCCAGCTTTTTGTGTATTCTCAGTCTCGTGGTACAGGCTTTCAATCTTTTCTACCTCCTGCCCAACGGGAGAGATGGAGCACAGAAGGTTAAGGGGGGGGGGGGCTTGATAGAGGTCTTTAAAATGATGAGAGGGATAGACAGAGTTGACGTGGATAAGCTTTTCCCATTGAGAGTAGGGAAGATTCAAACAAGAGGACATGACTTGAGAATTAAGGGACAAAAGTTTAGGGGTAACATGAGTGGGAACTTCTTTACTCAGAGAGTGGTAGCTGTGTGGAATGAGCTTCCAGTGGAGGTGGTGGAGGCAGGTTCGATTTTATCATTTAAAAATAAATTGGATAGTTATATGGACGGGAAAGGGATGGAGGATTATGGCCTGAGTGCAGGTAGATGGGACTAGGAGAGAATAAGTGTTCGACACGGACTAGAAGTGCCGAGATGGCCTGTTTCCGTGCTGTAATTGGTATATGGTTATATGCAATGACCAAGGTGTGAATGGTCCTTGATGATGGTGGCTGCTTTCCCGATGAGTCGATGGTGGGGAGTGTGGTCTGTGTAATGGACTGGGCTACATCTACAATGGGTGGGGAGTGTGGTCTGTGTGATGGACTGGGCTACATCTACAATGGGTGGGGAATGTGGTCTGTGTGATGGACTGGGCTACATCTACAATGGTGGGGAGTGTGGGTCTCTGTGATGGACTGGGCTACATCCACAACTCTCTGTAATTTCTTGCAGTCATTGAAAACATAGAAACATAAAAATTTGGTGCAGGAGGAGGCCATTTGGCCCGTCGAGCCAGCACCGCCATTCATTGTGATCATGGCTGATCATCCACAATCAATAACCCATGCCTGCCTTCTCCCCATATCCCTTGATTCCGCTAGCCCCCAGAGCTCTATCTAACTCTGTCTTAAATCCATCCAGTGACTTGGCCTCCGCTGCCCTTTGTGGCAGAGAATTCCACAAATTCACAACTCACTGGGTGAAAATGTTTTTTCTCATCTCAGTTTTAAATGGGTCCCCTTTAATCTTAGACTGTGGCCCCTGGTTCTGTACTCCCTCATCATTGGGAACATTTTTCCTGCATCTAGCTTGTCTAGTCCTTTTATAATTTTATACTTTTCTATCAGATCCATTTTCATCCTTTTAAATTCCAGTGAATACAAGCCCAGTCTTTCCACTCTTTCCTCATATGACAGTCCCGCCATCCCGGGAATTAACCTGGTGAACCTATGCTGCATTCCCTCAATAGCAAGAATGTCCTTCCTCAAATACGGAGACCAAAACTGCACACAATACTCCAGGTGTGGTTTCACTAGGGCCCTGTACAACTGCAGAAGGACCTCTTTGCCCCTATACTCAACTCCTCTTGTTATAAAGGCCAACATGCCATTCACTTTCTTCACAGCCTGCTGTAGCTACATTAATACTTTCATAGACTGATGAACAAGGACCCCCAGATCCCGTTGTACTTCCCCTTTTCCCAACTAGACGCCATTTAGATAATAATCTGCCTTCCTGTTTTTTGCAACCAAAGTGGATAACCTCACATTTATCCACATTAAACTGCATCTGCCGTGCATCTGCCCACTCACCCAACCTGCCCAAGTCACCCTGCATTCTCAAAGCATCCTCCTCACAGTTCACACTTCCCTCAAATTAGGAGACCAAAACTGCACACCAGACTCCAGGAGTGGTCTCACTAGGGCCCTGTACAAACTGCAGAAGGACCTCTTTACTCCTACACGCAAATTCTCTTGTTATGAAGGCTTCATGCCATTAGCATCTTGGGCAGAGCTGCTGCCAAACCAAACTGTGCAGGATCCTGCATCAGACTGCTGAACACAGACGCGTGAATTACAACAAGGACGTCTGAGCTTCACCTGACAGCAAAGCTCCAAACATGGGGAGAAAGTATCGCGGAGACCTTTAGGGAGCAAGACCAAAGGGTGGGCTTTTCTTTTTAAGGGGCAAAGAGAGCCAAAATCGTTTACAGGTTTGTTGCGAGCAAGAATACATCAGGTAAAATTATAACTTACAGTCCTTCAGAATCAAGAGTGGTTCATTGCCATATGTACCTGCTGCAGTACAATTCCAAGGTACACAAAAATGCTGGAGAAACTCAGCGGGTGCAGCAGCATCTTAGATGCTGCTGCACCAGCTGAGTTTCTCCAGCATTTTTGTGTACCTTCGATTTTCCAGCATCTGCAGTTCCTTCCTGAACACAGTGCAATTCCATTCTCGCTTGCTGCTGTTGAACAGGCCCACTAACGCACTAACACACAGATAAACGTACAATAATAAATAATGCAATAAATTTAAAACAATGATAGTCGGTAACTGGAATAGTACAGAATCGAGCAAAGTCCTTAGTGGAACAAGAGACACAGTCTACAGTAGATCACAGTTGCTGAGGTCAGTGTTGTGCAGTGTTCAACGTGGTTGCTGGGAAGAAGCTGTTCTTGAACCTGGAGCTCACGGTTTTCAGGCTCCTGTACCTTCTTCCCGATGGTAGCAGGGAGATGAGTGCGTGGCCAGGGTGGTGTGGGTCTCTGACGATGCTGGCTCCCTTTTTGAGGCAGCGACTCGTGTAGATCCCTTCGATGGTGGGGAGGTCAGTATCTGTGATGAGTCGGGCAGTGTCCACCACTTTCTGTAGTCTGGCCGTTTGGTTGACCCAACCAGACCATGATGCAAGCAGTTGGGGTAACTAAACATTCCAAGGCATTCAAGATGCATCTGCGTGCAGCAGGGAAGGTGCGGGTCCGTGCGGTGATGAGAATGATCTGAGCAAGGCACTTCTTCACGCGGAATTGGAATCAATGAGGGTAAAGACTGGACACGGGGTCTTGTTCCTGAGGATCAGGAGTCAAGATCACAGCCTCGGCATACCGGGAAATCCAGGATCAGGAGAAATTCCCTTGCCCGGAATGGTGAATCCTTGGATTTCGCTCCCACACCAGGCAGTGGAAAAGCCGGATTATTCCAGCCGGAGAAGATGCAATTCTTAAACCAAGGGCATCGAGGCAGAAGGTAAATGGTAGATGATCAATAGACAATAGGTGCAGGAGTAGGCCATTCGGCCCTTCGAGCCAGCACTGCCATTCAATGTGATCGTGGCTGATCATCCCCAATCAGTACCCCGTTCCTGCCTTCTCTCCATATCCCCTGACTCCGCTAAATGCCATTGTGTTGGATGGTGGAACAGGCTCAAAGGGCCGAATGGCCTCGTTCTCCTCCTGTTTCTGTGTTTTTATGTCAAACGAACAAATAGCGAAGGACAAGAAGATTTAGTCATTGGTCGCCAAGCAGTAACTGGGCGCCGTACAAATTAGAGTTGATACTGCCAGCTATATAAGTCATCACGGGAGACGCCTCCCAAATCAAAGTTGCTGTCATGAGTTGGAAGATGAATGGCTGAAACGTATTCAAGATGCTTTCCCGGATCAATACTGTGAAGAATCAATTGGAGAGAGGCTATTTTAGACGTGGGTTTTGTGCCGTAAAGGGAAGCTGATTGATAGTCCGGTTGTCAAGGGACATCTGCGAGTGGTTGACCATAATAGGAGTGAACAGAACGCTGGTTTGAAATGATATAGTTCAACAAAACTGCGGTCTTAAATCTACACAACGAGAGCTCGAGAGGGAACTTGGCTGTGGTTCATGGGAGAACCTACGTTGACAAGTAAAGGTTTTGCAATTGGAGATGCGATACATCAGTCAAAAAAAATATGTTCCCTAACAGCACAAAAGCATTCGAAGGGAAAATGATTCATCCAGGACTGACCAGGGAAATGAATAATAGCTTTAAATCAAAGGAACATACAAAGTTTCCAGAACAACTCGATGGTGTTGCCAGGTCTTGAGGGCTGAGAGAGGGAGTGTTCGTGCTAGAGCTATAGGGAGAGGTTAGGCAGGCTAGGACTTCATTCCTTGGAGAGCAGGAGGATGAGGGTGGTCTTGTTTGAGTTGTATAAAATTATGAGGGGAATAGATAGGGTGACCGCACAGATTCTTTACACCTGGGGAATGAGGGACGAGAGGACAGAGGTTTAATGAGAGAGGGGAGTTTAGAAGGATGAGAGGGCATCTCATTGAAACATATAAGATTGTTAAGGGCTTGGACACGCTAGAGGTAGGAAACATGTTCCCGATGTTGGGGGAGTCCAGTACCAGGGGCCACACAGTTTAAGAACAAGGGGTAAGCCATTTAGAACGGAGACAAAGAAACACTTTTTCTCACAGAGAGTGGTGAGTCTGTGGAATTCTCGGCCTCAGAGGGCGGTGGAGGCCGGTTCTCTGGATACTTTCAACAGACAGCTAGATAGGGTTCTTAAAGATAGCGGAGTCAGGGGATATGGGGAGAAGGCAGGAACGGGGTACTGATTGGGGATGATCAGCCATGATCACATTGAATGGCGGTGCAGACTCGAAGGGCCAAATGGCCTACTCCTGCACCTATTGTCTATTGTCTATTGACCACACAGATTCTTTACACCTGGGGAATCAGGGAGGAGAGGACAGAGGTTTAATGAGAGAGGGGAAAGATTTAATAGGAATCTGAGGAACCTTTTTCACACAGAGCTGCCAGAGGTGGTAGTTGAGGCAGGTACTATAATACAATGAATAAAAGACAAAAATGACACAAAAATGCTGGAGTAACTCAGCGGGTCAGGCAGCATCTGTGGAGAACATGGATAGGTCACGTTTCAGGTCAGGATCCTTCTTCAGACTGATTGCAGTAGAGGGAGAAACAAAGACAATAGGTGCAGGAGTAGGCCGTTCGGCCCTTCTAGCCAGCACCGCCATTCAATATGATCATGGCTGATCATCCAGAATCAGTACCCCGTTCCTGCTTTCTCCCCATATCCCTTGATTCCGTTAGCCCTAAGAGCTAAATCTAACTCTCTCTTGAAAACATCCAATGAATTGGACTCCACTGCCTTCTGTGGCAGAGAATTCCACAGATTCACAACTATCTGGGTGAAAACGTTTTTCCTCATCTCAGACCTAAATGGCCGACCCGATATTCTTAAACTGTGAGCCCTGGTTCTGGACTCCCCCAACACCGGGAACATAGTTAGTTAAAATTGCACAGTTCAATATTCATGCCATGGATTGTGAGCTACCCAAGCAGAATGTGAGGAGCTGGTCCTGCAGTTTGTGTATGACCTCACTCGGGCAATAAACTAATCTGAACTGTCCCGCTGAGTTACGGGCCTGTCCCACTTACGCAACTTTATCGGCGACTGCCGGCGCCCGCCACCGGTCGTTGCAGGTCGTAAAAATGTTCAGCGTGTTAAAAATCCAGCGGCGACCAGAAAGACGCTACGACTCTTTGGGCGACTGAGGAGACGACTCACGACCATACAGGCGACATGTCGCGGGGTGAAGCCTGTATGGTCATGAGTAGCCGCCCAAAGAGTCGCACCTTAGAAACATAGAAACATAGAAATTAGGTTCAGGAGTAGGCCATTCGGCCCTTCGAGCCTGCACCGCCATTCAATATGATCATGGCTGATCATCCGACTCAGTATCCCGTACCTGCCTTCTCGCCATACCCCCTGATCCCCTTAGCCACAAGGGCCACATCTAACTCCCTCTTAAATATAGCCAATGAACTGGCCTCGACTACCCTCTGCGGCAGAGAGTTCCAGAGATTCACCACTCTCTGTGTGAAAAAAGTTCTTCTCATCTCGGTTTTAAAGGATTTCCCCCTTATCCTTAAACTGTGACCCCTTGTCCTGGACTTCCCCAACATCGGGAACAATCTTCCTGCATCTAGCCTGTCCAACCCCTTAAGAATTTTGTAAGTTCCTTGTTCTGGTCGCCGCTGGATTTTCACCATGTTGATAATTTTCGGCGACCTGCAACGACCTACGACGGGTGCCGGCAAGTTGCCGAAAAAGTTGCGTAAGTGGGACGGGCCCATTCCTCCAGCTTTTTGTGTCCATCTTTGAAATAATGAAAAGGCAGGTGTAATCCGAGAGGGGGTGCAATGTAAGAGCTTTTACAGTTAAAAAGGGAAAGGCGATGAAGGAAATGTGTGCCCAATGTAAACAGAGACAGGAGAATTACACTTGAGAATAAGGAAATGGCAGAGGAATTAAACAATCCCTTATCTTCTCAGAAGAAAACCATAAAACCTGCCAGATAGAGTCAATAGTTACAATTCCAGGAGGAATGAAGTCATCAAATTGCATAAAATCGTGTGTAAAATCATGAGAGGAATAGATCGGGTAGACGCACAGAGTCTCTTGCCCAGAGTAGGGGAATCGAGGACCAGAGGACACAGGTTTAAGATGCAGGGGAAAAGATTTAATAGGAATCTGAGGGGTAACATTTCCACACCGGTGGGTGTATGGAACAAGCTGCCAGAGGAGGTCGTTGAGGCTGGGACTATTCCAACGTTTAAGATACAGTTCAAGAGGTAGAAAACATGGGAAAATAGATTCAGGAGTAGGCCATTCGGCCCTTCGAGCCAGCACCACCATTCAATATGATTATGGCTGATCCATCTAAAATCAGTACCCAGTTCCTGCTTTCTCCCCATATCCCCTGCTTCTTTTAGCCCTAAGAGCTAAATCTAACTCTCTCTTGAAAACACCCAGTGAATTGGCCTCCACTGCCTTCTGTGGCAGAGAATTCCACAGTTTCACAAATCTCTGGGTGAACATTTTTTTCCTCATCTCAGTCCTAAATGGCCGACCCTCTATTCTTAAACCATGACCCCTGGTTCTGGACTCCCCCAACATCGGGAACATTTTTCCTTAATAGGTTCATGGATAGGACAAGTCTGGAGGGATATGGACCAAGCGCAGGCAGGTGGGACTAGTGTAGCTGGGACATGTTGGCCGGTGCAGGCAAGTTGGGCCGAAGGCTCTGTTTCCACACTGTATCACTCGATGACTCTTAAAAAAGTATGGAGGTTGAAGAGCATGTGAGTCATAAAGCTCCAAGACTCGATTATCGATGTACTTCCCAGAGTTTGACGTGGTGAGACCACACCTGGAGTATTGTGTGCAGCTTTGGTCCCCTAATTTGAGGAAGGACATTCTTGCTATTGAGGGAGTGCAGCGTGGGTTTACAAGGTTAATTCCCGGGATGGCGGGACTGTCATATGCTGAGAGAATGGAGCAGCTGGGCTTGTACACTCTGGAGTTTAGAAGGATGAGAGGTTATCTTATTGAAACAGATAAGATTATTAAGGGTTTGGACACGCTAGAGGCAGGAAACATGTTCCCGATGTTGGGGGAGTCCAGAACCAGGGGCCACAGTTTAAGAAGGGGTGCGCTATTCAGAACGGAGATGAGGAAACACTTTTTCACACAGAGAGTTGTGAATCTGTGGAATTATCTGCCCTAAAGGGCAGTGGAGGCAGGTTCTCTGGATACTTTCAAGAGAGAGCTAGATAGGGCTCTTAAATATAGCAGAGTCAGGGGATATGGGGAGAAGGCAGGAGCGGGGTACTGATTGGGGATGATCAGCCATGATCACATTGAATGGCGGTGCTGGCTCGAAGGGCCGAATGGCCAACTCCTGCACCTATTGTCTATTGTCTATTATATTGGTTTATTCTTGTCAAGTTTACCGAGATACAGCGATCAACTTTTTTTGTGAGATCTCCAGTCAAATCATCGCGTACACGAGTAGATCAATGTTGTAGGAAGGAACTGCAGATGCTGGTTTAAGTCGAAGATAGACACAAAATGCTGGAGTAACTCAGCCAGAAGGGGCGTGACCCAAAACGTCACCCATTCCTTCTCTCCAGAGATGCCGCCTGTCCCGCTGAGTTCCTCCAGCGCACTGTGCCGAACAGAGTGCAGAATATAGTTGAGGCTTATTCTTGTAATTGTATTGAAGTTTGTTTTGCATGTCATCCGATCAAATATTTTCATAAATATAATCAAACCAAACTCAAGTACAATCGAGCAAAGGTCACTGACAAAGTGCTGAGTAGTTCTCATAGAAACATAGACAATAGGTGCAGGAGGAGGCCATTCGGCCCTTCGAGCCAGCACCGCCATTCAATGTGATCATGGCTGATCGTCCCCAATCAATAACTCGTGCCTGCCTTCTCCCCATATCCCTTGATTCCACCAGCCCCGAGAGCTCTATCTAACTCTCTCTTAAATCCATCCAGTGACTTGGCCTCCACTGCCCTCTGTGGCAGGGAATTCCATAAATTCACAACTCTCTGGGTGAAAAAGTTTTTTCTCACCTCAGTCTTAAATGACCTCCCCTTTATTCTAAGACATGTGGCCCCTGGTTCTGGACTCGCCCAACATTGGGAACATTTTTCCTGCAACCAGCTTGTCCAGTCCTTTTATAATTGTATATGTTTCTATAAGATCCCCCCCCTCATCCTTCTAAACTCCAGTCAATACAAGCCTAGTCTTTTCAATCTTTCCTCATATGACAGTCCCGCCATCCCAGGGATCAATCTCGTGAACCTATGCTGCACTGCCTCAATCACAAGGATGTCCTTCCTCAAATTAGGAGACAAAAACTGTACGCAATACTCTCAGCATTGTAGCGCATCAGGTCCAGAGACCAAAGGGCCTGTCCCACTTGGCGATTGTTTTCGGCGACTGCCGGCATCATTGACTGACATATCAGGTCAGGTGGCGTGACGCAGCGTGATGACGTATTGACGCACGGTGTTTTTTTTCAAGTGTCGCAACATTTTTTTGTCGCCGCTGGATTTTGAAATGTTCAAAATCTTTTGGCGACACTGATATGGTGCCGGCAGTTGCCGAAAAAATCGGCAAACGGGGAAAGTCCAATGTCCGCAATGGGGTAGAGGTGAATCGGACAGGACCCTGGCTTATGGAAGGACCGTTCAGAAGCCTGATAACAGCGGGGAAGAAACTGTTCCTCAGTCTGGTGGTCGGTACCTTCTGCCGGGCAGGAGCAAGGAGAAGAAGGAATAACCGGTTTGGGACTAATCCTTGATTATGTTGGCTGCTTTTCTGAAGCAGCGTGAAATGTAGATGGAGTCGATGGTGGGGAGCGTGGTGTGTGTGACGGACTGGGCTACATCTACAATGGTGGGGAGTGTGGTGTGTGTGATGGACTGGGCTACATCTACAATGATGGGGAGTGTGGTGTGTGTGATGGACTGGGCTATATCTACAATGGTGGGGAGTGTGGTCTGTGTGATGGACTGGGCTACATCTACAATGGTGGGGGAGTGTGGTCTGTGTGATGGACTGGGCTACATCTACAATGGTGGGGAGTGTGGTCTGTGTGATGGACTGGGCTACATCTACAATGGTGGGGAAGTGTGGTCTGTGTGAAGGACTGGGCTACATCTACAATTCCCTGCAATTTCTTGCGGTCTTGGGCAGAGCTGTTCCCAACTAGGCTCTGAGGCAACAACAATAGTCTGCACATCTATGCTACATATGTAGAAGTATGTAAGATTTATTCGAGAATAAATAGAGAATCAGGAAGTTGAGGCGTTAATGTATCTTCTCAGCTGACACTTCAACGTGGTTGGTCCATGACAGATGGTTTGTAATATTAATGCCAAGGAACTAGAAGCTCCCAACCATTTCATCTTCAGAACCATCGCTGCCGACTGGGGCATGTACTCCACAATGCTTCCTGAAGTCAATAACTAGCGCCTTGGTCTTGCTGACATCGAGGGAGAGGTTTAGAAGGATGAGAGGGCATCTCATTGAAACTTAAGATCTTATTGAAACATATAAAATGATTAAGGGTTTGGACACACTGGAGGCAGGAAACATGTTCCCGATGTTGGGGGAGTCCAGAACCAGGGGCCACAGTTTAAGAATAAGGGGTAAGCCGTTTAGAACGGAGACGAGGAAACACTTTTTCACAGAGAGTTGTGAGTCTGTGGAATTCTCTACCTCAGAGGGCGGTGGTGGCCGGTTCTCTGGATGCTTTCAAGAGAGAGCCAGATAGGGCTCTTAACATAGTGGAGTCAGGGGATATGGGGAGAAGGCAGGAACGGGGTACCGATTGGGGATGATCAGCCATGATCACATTGAATGGCGGTGCTGGCCTACTCCTGCACCTATTGTCTATTGTCTAGTCAAGCCTTTGTGTCTTCTGCCCAATGGGAGTGGAGTGAAGAAGGAATATCTCGGGTGAACAAGGTCCGTGATGATGATGGCTGCTCTCCTAAGGAATGTGAAGTGTAGATGGAGTCGATGGTGCGGAGTCTGGTCTATGTGACGGACTGGGCTACGTCCACAACTCTGCAATTTCTTGCATGTCATATCATATCTCTTTCAGAAATGGAGAAGAGAGATCACAAAAAAAAACACAGAGTGCTGGAGTAACTCAGCGGGTCAGGCAACATCTGTGGAGAACATGGATAGGTGACATTTCACAGAGTGCTGGGGTAACTCAGCGGGTCAGGCAGCATCTGTGGAGAACATGGATAGGTGACGTTTTGTGTTGGGATACATTTTCAGAGTGAAGAAGGGTCCTGAGCTGAAATGTCACCTATCCATGATCTCCATAGATGCTGCCTGACCCGCTGAGTTACTCCAGCACTTTGTGTCTTTTTTGTTTCGGTAAACCAGCATCTGCAGTTCCTTGGTACACAAAAATGCTGGAGAAACTCAGCGGGTGCAGCAGCATCTATGGAGCGAAGGAAACAGGCAACGTTTTGGGCCGAAACCCTTCTGCAGTTCCTTGTTTCGGCAAGAGAGATCTCAGGTTGGCTTCAGGTTGCGGGGACAGTTTGGGAGGGGACGGAGATGATATCTGTCAGGGTGAGGCTGGGGTTGCTATGGAGATGAGCTGTTGACAAAGGCATTGGCTGGCCTGACCGGCTCTGGGGTATTTGACAGTCCCAGTGATAGTTCAAGGGTCAGCGGCAACAATATCAGTGACACACATTCTATGTAGAACACGAAAGGTTCAGCTAAATATAGAAATATGTACTTGCAACGAGACACACCACCCTGATGTAAGAACAATGCTCTCAGGAGAGTGGGCGGGAGAAATACACCGCCCAACATGAACCTCACTGATAGTGACATATTATTGACGTACATATCGTGGTACTGCGAAGTTTACGCCATCCACGTAAATCGTCCTCACTGCTTTGGAGAACTTTTGCTTGGTCACATTAGGAGTATTGCCTGCAGTTTAGTTTAGAGATACAACGTGGAAACAGGCCCTTCAGCCAACCGAGTCCGCGCCGACCAGCGATCCCCGCACGCTAACGCTGTCCTACACACGCTAGGGACATGTTTACATTTACACCAAGCCAATTGGCCTGCAAGCCCGCACGTCTTTTGGAATGTGAGGTGAAACCCGAGCACCCAGAGAAAACCCACGCAGGTCACAGGGGCAGTCGCGGTGGCGCAGTGGTAGAGTTGTTGCCTTACAGCGAATGCAGCGCTGGAGACCCGGGTTCCATCCCGACTACGGGCGCTGCCTGTACAGAGTTTGTACGTTCTCCCCGTGACCCGCGTGGGTTTTCTCCGAGATCTTCGGTTTCCTCCCACTCCCCAAAGACGTGCAGGGTTGGAAGTTCATTGGCTCTGTAAATGTAAACATTGTGTGTGTAGGATAGTATTAGTGTGCGGGGATCGCTGGTCGGCGCGGACCCGGTGGGCCGAAGGGCCTGTTTCCGCGCTGTTTCTCTGAAAACGAAAAGAAGGTACAGACTCCGTACAGATAGCACCTGCAGCCAGGATGGAACCCGGGTCTCTGGTGCTGTGAGGGCAGCAACTCTACCATTACGCCACCGTGCCACCTTGCTTGCAGTTCTGGTCAGCCCATTACAGGAAGCATTTTTGAGGCTTTGGAGAGGGTGCAGAAGAGATTCACCAGAATGCTGCATGGATTAGAGGGTTACAAGGAGAAATTGGAGAATCCTGGATGCTTTTCTTTGTAGACTTGTCAGGAAGGAACCCCGGTGTGCAAAGTTCTCTTGATACAGAGTCAATAGACAATAGGTGCAGGAGTTGGCCATTTGGCCCTTCCAGCCAGCAGCACCATTCACTGTGATCATGGCTGATCATCCCCAATCAGTACCCCGTTCCTGCCTTCTCTCCATATCCCCTGACTCCACTATTTTTAGGAGCCCTATCCAGCTCTCTCTTGAAAGCATCCAGAGAACCGGCCTCCTGAGGCAGATAATTCCACAGACTCACAACACTCTGTGTGAAAACACTCTGTGTTTCCTCATCTCCATTCTAAATGGCTTACCCCTTATTCTTAAACTGTGGCCCCTGGTTCTGGACTCCCCCCAACATGGGGAACATGTGCTTAAATAGGAACTGCAGATTCTGGAGAATCGAAGGTAGACAAAAGTGCTGGAGAAACTCAGCGGGTGCAGCAGCATCTATGGAGCGAAGGAAATAGGCAACGTTTCGGGACGAAACGTTGCCTATTTCCTTCGCTCCATAGATGCTGCTGCACCCGCCGAGTTTCTCCAGCACTTTTGTCTACCTATGGGGAACATGTAGTTAAGATCAATTGGAGACTTGCCAAATTTCTGTCGTCATCGGTAGAGGCATTGATTTGTTTATCCTGGCCAAAGGAGGACCTGGCATGGGATACTATGTCACTTTGTCCGTGTCCTTTTTGTGGCTACACTTTGCATACCTTGTGAATGTGCAACAAAGACACAGCTCGAGGCTGACTTCCCTTGGGATTGGAATAAGCGCTGAAAGTTAAAGTCGAGAATGCAGGAAACGCGCAGCGGGTCAGGCAGAATCTGCGGCGGAAGAGCAAGGCAGTGAAAGGTCACTGAGGCAAAAAGTTGACTCCCTTCCTCCCCTCGAATTCCTGCTGCCTGACCTGCGGAGAATTATCGGCATTTCCTGTTTTGGTTCACGTCTCTGTCGATTTGCATCAGAATTTCTTTGAGCGGAGGAATTTGAGGTGTGCCCTAATTGAGACGTGCACAATGAATGCAATCGAAAATATAGGCAGGCCTCGACCCGAAACATCACCCATTCCTTCTCTCCAGAGATGCTGCCTGACCCGCTGAGCCACTCCAGCCTTTTGTGTCTATCTTTGGTTTAAACCAGCATCTCCAGTTCCTTCACACACATCAACACTGGGACTGGATGTCAGAGAGTATGTAATATGGAAACAGGCCCTTCAGCCCACCGTGTCCATATTAACATAGGACACAGTCCATCACAAGACCAGGTCACTTTGTCTAGACTAGGATAGGACACAGTACATCACAGGAACAGGCCCTTCAGCCCCCTGTGTCTATACTAGGATAGGACACAGTACATCATATGAACAGGCCCTTCAGCCCACTGGGTCTATACTATAATAGGACACAGTACATCATATGAACAGGCCATTCAGCCCACTGGGTCTATACTAGGATAGGACACAGTACATCATATGAACAGGCCCTTCAGCCACTGGGTCTATACTAGCATAGGGGACAATACATCACAGGAACAGGCCCTTCAGCCCACCATATCCATACTAACACAGTACAGCACAGGAATAGGCCCTTCAGCCCACTGTGTCTATACTAGGATAGGACACAGTACATCACAGGAACAGGCCCTTCAGTCCACTGTGTCTATACTAGGTTAGGACCCTGTACATCACAGGTACAGGCCCTTCAGCCCACAATATCTGTATGAACACAATGCCGTTAGACTAAACTCTGCCCACACGTGATCCATATTCCTCTATTCTCTGCACTATTTCTAAAAGCTCCTTGGCCATAGAATGGCCCAAGGTATGCATATAGTCGCTACGTAAAGGGCAACGACAAAGGTCGTCTTCCGGCAGTTCACAACGGCACATATCCCAGGGATGCATTCCCGGTCTTCCAATCTACCTCATGTTGGCTAGAGACCCGGGTTCCATCCTGACTACGGGTGCTGTCTGTAAGGAGTTTGCACGTTCTCCCCGTGACCTGCGTGGGTTTTCTCAGAGAACTTTGGTTTCCTCCCACACTCAAGTCGAACAGTTTTGTAGGTTAATTGGCTTGGTATAAATTGTATAAATGTAAAGAGTCCCTAGTGGAGGATTGTGTTAGTGTGCAAGGATCGCTGGCCGGTGCGGACTCGGTGGGCCGAAGGGCCAGTTTCCGCCCTGTAACTTGAAGGTAAACTAAACTAAATTAAACTCTTAAACGCCAACCACTATCGTATCTGCCTCCACCATCACCCCTGGCAGCGCGTTCAGGCACCCACCACCCTCTGGAGGGGAGAGGAGTTATGGAGGGAGGGAGGGAGTGACTGAGGGGAGGGGAAAGGAGAGGGAGGGTGAAGAGGAGGGGAAGGGAGTGCTGGGGGATGAGGGGGAATGAGCTGCACCTGCGCAGTTGTGGGCTATGGGTGAGTGGTGGAATATTGCGTTGGGGGATCGGGTGAGTGGTGGAATATTGTGTTGGGGGACTAGGTGGCGTTGGGGGACCAGGCCTCCCGTGTGAGAGGGACCCAATGGATCCCACTTGGTCTAGTCTCCTTTAAACTTTGCCCCTCTCACCTTGACATTTCCACCAAGTAAAAGGTTCTGACTGTCTACCCTATCTAAGGTCTTTCCACCCTCAAACTCCAACGTTACAGAGAAATCAACCCAAGTCTGTCCAACCTCTTCCTGTAGCTGAAACCCTCTAATCCCGGCATCGTTCAGGTAAATCTCCTCTGCACCGTCTCCAAAGCCCCCACATCCTCCGTGCAATGGGGGCCACCAGAACTGCCCGCAATACTCCAGATGCAGCCTGAATTCAATACGTTTTCAGTTATTCATGCCTCTCATATTTAATCAATCACGACACGCTGATCCTCCCAGATACACACTGTATCCCAAGCCTCCTCCATCTATTCCTCACCCTCTGTCTGACAATGTCTCTCTGTCCTAATTCACTCTGCTGACCCGGGTTCCACCCTGAGCACGGGCACTGTCTGTACGGAGTTTGTACGTTCCCCCTGCGTGGGTTTTCTCCGGGAGCTCCGGTTTCCTCCCACACTCCAAAGGCGTACAGGCTTGTGGAGTAATTGGCTTTGTCCCTAGTGTGTGTTGGGTGGTGTTAGTGTGCGGGGTGATTGCTGGTCGGCGCGGAGTCGGTGGGCCGATGTATCTCGGAAGTCTAATCGAGGACCAAGACAGCTGTAAGAACCAATGAAACAAACCGATACAGTGAAAATTATATTTCTTTAAAACAACATGTCGTAATATTCTAGATTAAATGCTGTGATTTAACAAACATCACGATCTGTATAGTGTTTTTCACCAACACTTTG